>NW_008329666.1:1340007-1342820 GCF_000622305.1 Nannospalax galili
CCTACCTACACGGCAGGCAATACACTCATACCCATAAAATAAAGTATTATATTTTTTTTAAATGGAGATAGAAATAGCAGCTCTTGTGTCATCTAGTCAGGGCTTCTAAACCCCTCTTGAACTTTCCTAATATGAATGGAAAACCAGAAGAAGCCAGAAAAAACAAGTGGTCTTTGCAAGTGTGCCTGTGCCATTTTCTGCTAGGGAATTGCTGCGATAGAAACTATCTGGTGTTGTGCCCTTCAGCCTCAAAGCTAATTCATAGCGGTTGGATTTCAGCATTAATTCGCTCAACAGATGTCAAACACCTGCTAAGAGCCAGCCTGTGTCCTTACAATATAGCTAAACCCATCCCGCAAAGCCCATAAGAATAGATAAGGTAAATAGATAAAATATAATAACCTATCTGTTGGTAACAAATGCTAAAGAAAAGGGATGGGAGGTGTGAGATGGAGATGGTAAATTTTCCTTAGGATGGCCTCATTGAGAGAATGGCATTCAGTGACAAAATGTATTATGCAAATATTTGGGAAAAGTAATGTTGTAAGCAGATAAAGTTAAGGCCCCAAAGTGAGCATGCCTGACTTGTTCATAGAATTACCTTTAGGCCAGTTTGACTGGAACTGCCTAAGAGATGGGAAGAATCAAAGGAAATTAGGTCAGAGTTCAAGGATGTGGGAAGTATGTCAAGCCTCTGGCTATTGGATATACTTTGACTTTTACACTAGAGAGTGAAATGATACTTAAGGCTTTACTATAGAGTGGGTGACTAAGCAACAAAAAATGTATTTTCTCACAGTTCTGGAGGCTTCAGAGTCTGAGTCGGTGCCACCTTGGTTGTGTTCGGGTGAGGATTTTTTGCTTGTAGACAGCTGCCTTCTCAGTGTGGCCTTACATGGTGGAATGACAGCTCTGGTTGCTTCTTCCTTTTTTAATAAGGGCACCAGTTGTATTAGACCCAGGCTTTACCTTTATGACCTCATTTAATCTGCAGTTTACTCCTTTAAAAACCTCTGGGGCTGGAGTCAGCGGTTAAGACCACTGACTGCTCTTGCAGAGGACCCAGGTCTGGTTCTCAGCACCCACATAGTGGCTAGCAAACCTCCGTAACTTCAATTCCTGGGGATCCAACGCCCTCTTCTGACCTCCGTGGGCATTGCATAACATGAGTGCATGTAAATACATGCAGGTGATACACTCATATACATAAAATAAGAACAATAAAGAAAATATTTTTTTAAAAACCTTATCTCCAGCACAATCATAGAGAAGGGGAGTGATTTCAGGTATAAATGGGCAACACAGTTCAGTCTGTAGCAGATGGCAAATCATTGAAGAGTTCCAGCGAGGAATGACATCTGACACTCATAATGTAGTAATGTTTCAGGAAAGCTATCCTATAAAGTCATAATGGAGCTGAAAAATTCCTTGCCCTATTTTAGCCTTCTTTTCCTATATTTGTGTACATAGATACCATTTTATTAAGAGTGCCTGCAGTGATTCAATTCAGTAATATACCATGCAGATTTGTTGCCTAGGAGCAGTAGGCTATGCCATATAACCTATGTATGAAGTAGACTATACCATATAGGTTTGTGTAACTATGCTCTGTGATGCTCATACCAGACAAAATCACCTAGTAACACATCTGTCTCCTAAGTAACTAACACAAGGATCAGTGTAATTGCTGTACTGGCAAAGGAGTGACAAAAAAGAAAGCAAAGTGTTTTGTTTTGTTTTTTATTTTTATTTTATATGTATGAGTGTATTGCCTGCATGTATGTGAGTGCACCCGCGGAAGTCAGAAGAGGACATCAGATTCCCCTGGAACTGGAGTCAAGGACGGTTTGTAGCCGCCATGTGGGTGCTAGGAATCGAACCTGGGTCCTCTTCAAGAGCAGTCAGTGCTCTTAACCGCTGAGCCATCTCTCCAGCCCCAAAAGCAAAATGTTTTAACAGGTCCTAGAACAACCCAAAAAGGGATAGTATGGCTTTGGCCACAGTGAGCAATAGAGGAAAGCTGTCTGAATGACTGGATTGGCAGGGGCAGCAGTAAAATTTGCTGATATATGTAGATTGAGAATCCAGGGGTTTGGGGCCTAAGCAATTGAAAGAGTGGTGGAGTTTTCTGAGGTGAGAAAAAGGGTCAGGTTTGAGTGGAATAACGAGTTTGGACAGAGAGATATATAGAGAAAACAAAATATATAGGAATTGTAAATAGTCATATTAATTTGTGATAGCAAACTGTGACATTCTAAGATAGTAATGTGGTACAAATAGAGAGGCCAGACTTGGAAGGAAGTGACTTTTCAGCAGAAGTCTGAAGAATGCCTACAACTAAACTAACTTGCTCTGGGTTGAAAAATTAGGGAAATAGCTGGGCATGGTGGCGCACGCCTGTAGTCCCAGCACTTGGGAGGCAGAGGCAGATGGATCTCTGTGAGTTCAAGGCCAGCTTGGTCTACATAGTGAGTTCCAGGACAGCTGGGGCTACAGGGAGACTCTTCCTCAAAAAGACCAAAAATAAATAAAATAAGGGTCCATTAGACCAAAATTTGGTCCATTTAGTGTGGACCAAAGCCCTCCCACAGGGAACCTGGTCTAAGGAGTTTGAAGTCTGATTAGAGCAGAAGAAATAAGAAGCTAGAGTATTAAGAGACTTTCGTAAAAACCCCATGAATCCAAAATATAGAAGGGCACATGGCCAGATTCACGTCTATCAAAACTCTTAGTTATTTTGTGGACAGAAGAGTGGAGGAGGAGGAGTCATTAAGGGAATGCAGGTTTTCAATAATCCACTCTGGGATGAAAAT
>NW_008329666.1:1343856-1360976 GCF_000622305.1 Nannospalax galili
GGGCATGGTGGCGCACGCCTGTAGTCCCAGCACTTGGGAGGCAGAGGCAGATGGATCTCTGTGAGTTCAAGGCCAGCTTGGTCTACATAGTGAGTTCCAGGACAGCTGGGGCTACAGGGAGACTCTTCCTCAAAAAGACCAAAAATAAATAAAATAAGGGTCCATTAGACCAAAATTTGGTCCATTTAGTGTGGACCAAAGCCCTCCCACAGGGAACCTGGTCTAAGGAGTTTGAAGTCTGATTAGAGCAGAAGAAATAAGAAGCTAGAGTATTAAGAGACTTTCGTAAAAACCCCATGAATCCAAAATATAGAAGGGCACATGGCCAGATTCACGTCTATCAAAACTCTTAGTTATTTTGTGGACAGAAGAGTGGAGGAGGAGGAGTCATTAAGGGAATGCAGGTTTTCAATAATCCACTCTGGGATGAAAATAGCAGTAGCTATTTGGAAGAATTTATGTCTGGGATACTGGACTAAACTCTGCATTCAGAGTCTTCATCAATGCTATGAGAAAAACGGTAAGATTATCTCCATTTTGTGTCTGAAAACCTTGGTTAAGTAGGAAAGTAATTCCAGTATTTAATGACTAAAGATACAACGGGAAGAAGGAAGGAGGGATCTAAAAGATGAGAAGAAAACCAGATGAAGTTGTTTGGAAGCAGGATCCTTGTGTTAAATTGGACCAAGATGAGTTTAATACATTTAGTAATAATGTTAGCCAATAGAATGGGAGTTGGGATGGTTCCAGGAGAAATTATCAAAATATATATGTGAAACTTGTAGAAATACTATGGAGGTCTCCTTTAGTTAACTGTGAGTCATATGGCTGTCAGATTGCCAGGGGCCAGCTGAGGGACTTACTGTGGGAACAGACACCATGTCAGTGTCATAGAGGAGGGCCCACTGAATTATTTTATTCATTTTTCCAACTTTCACTAACAACCCAACCTCCAACAATGTAAATATCAGTGAAATTAGCAATATGTAATTTATGCACTTAGATTTTAGAACTAGATAGGTCTTAGGTGGTCATTTCAAGCATCTCACTTCACAAATGCTAAATGTGTTGGTTGATTTTTATTGTCAACCTGACACAACCTAGAGTCACCTGGGAAGAGGACCCTTGGTTGAAGAATTGCCTAGGTCAGATTAGCCCATGGGCATGTCTGTGGAGCTATATCCTGATTGCTAATTGATGTAAGAGGGCCTAACCCACTATGGGCAGTACCATCCCTAGGCAGGAAGTGCTTGGTTGTATAAGTAAGCCAGCCAGCTAGCAAGCAGCACCTTTCATGGTTCCTGCTATACTTCCTCATCTGTGACTGTGTTCCCTGGCCAGAGGTAGTAACTGCATGGAATAGCAAGAAGGCTGCCTACAGGTTCCTGCATTGAGTTCCTGCCCTGACACTTTCTGTGATGGACTGTGACCTGGAAGCATAAGCCAAATAAACCCTTTTTTCCCCACGTTGCTTTTGGTCAGAGTGTTTTATAACAGCAACAGAAAGAAACAAGAATATTCTAAAAAGAGGCATAAATTGCATTAGGAGCTACAACTCTATATCTGCAGAATTAGATAGGTAAAGTACAAAATCACCTAGATCCATTTTGTTGTTTTGAGACCCTGTCTCACTGTAGCCCAGGCTGGCCTGGAACTCACTGTGTATTCCAGGCTGGCCTCAAACTTGCAGCAATCCTCCTGCCTCTGCCTCTTGAGTACAGGATTATAAGCATGAGCCTCCACACCTAGCTCTGTGTAGAACCTTTAAAATCAGTGCCCCCCCCCAGTGAGTTCTAGTTAGACATCCTATACTGACATTCTGTCTGGTTGGGGTTTTGCATTTTTACTAGCTGGCATTCAGCACACAGGTTTAGTCAATGAGGTTTCCCTTGAGAAACAAAGTGATTATCACTTGAAAAAGAAAACAGTAACTTAGCTTGTTTATGTTGTGTTATAATTTTGTTTTCTTACCTAAGTCTCAATTACATTCTTCTCCTTCCTTCTCTGCTCCCTCCTCCTCCTCCTCCCCCTCCTCCTCCCCCTCCTCCTCCTCCTCCTCCTTTTTTGAAGATGTATTTTAGTCACGTGTGTATCTATGGGTATCTGTGTATGTGCGCATGCACACACAGGTGTCATTCCTCAGGAGTCCACCTTGTTATTTGAGACAGTCTCCACTTGGGATCTAGGGCTCACCCATTAGACTAGGCTTGCTGGCTAACCAGCCCCAGGGATCTGCCTGTCTCCACCTTCCCCCTCACAGCCACTGGATTACAGGTCTCCACTACACCTGGCTTTTTACATGGACACTGGGGAGCAAACTCAGTTCCATATACTTACATGGCAAGCACTTCACCAATTGACCTATCTCCCAAGCCTCCTGAGATTTTTATTTAAACTTTTTCATGTTCAGCTCTAAGTTCATGACAAATGCAGAATAAACATAGCTTCCCGCTTCATTCCCCATTTTTACCTATTTGTCATAAAATTAGTCAAGGAATTCTCCCAACTTAAATTCTGAATTACTTTTCTTCTGTACTGATTTATTTGTATCTTAGATCTCCAAAGCCTGTGACCATTTGTACACTTCAAAATTTAACATTATTAAATATTGATATATAAAGCAAATACTTTTATGTAATAGCTTAGTAATCACACTCATGCATTCCATCACCAGACTGCCTCGATTCAAATCTCAGCATCATTATTTGCTAGTTATATAACTTTGGATTTGTATGATTTCTGTATCTCGGTTTCCCCATAAAACAGACTATCGTTATAAGGATTCTATGACTTATTGCTCACAATATTATTAAGACAGTATGTGACTCAAGGTAAGGCTTGATGTTACACAAATTAAGTATTTAAGACAAGATTTTATTCAGAAAATAGCCACAAGGCAAGCCCTTTATTGTGTGGGTGTAGTGTATGTGGGTAGGTACACAGCATGCCTTTGGAGGTCTGAGAACAACTTGTGGGAGTGGGTTCTCTCCTACCATGCAAACACATGCACCTTAATGATTAGTTTACTTCTCTCTTTAATACTTTATGGAATTGATAATGTAATGCAGTCCCTTACTAAGCTACTTATCTACATTTCCTTCACCATGAATGAAAATTTTTCTGATTGTTTAATCTGCGCATTCCTTAATGATAACCAATTATTTTGCTTTCAAAAATTTGTAAATACATGGCCGGTGTAATGGTGCACTCCTTTAGTCCCAGCACTTGGGAGGCAGAGGCAGGAGGATCTCTGTGTTCAAGGCCAGCCTGGTCTACATAGTGAGTTCCAGGACAGCTGGGGATACAGGGAGACCCTGTTTCAAAAAGACAAAAAAAAAAAAAAGAAAAAAAAAGTAAATACAATTCAGATGTATTTTAAATTGTTTTAAGATGCAATTTAAAAGTCCATAAAGATGGGGATAATCTCTTTTTTTAATACTGGAGATCAAGCACAGGGCCTCGCACATGCTAGGCAAGCACCCCACCATTGAGCTTTACTTACCTCTAGCCCTTGGTACGATCTTAAATGGGTCTAAGCAAGCACTGTTTTAAAAAATAAAGAATGGTTACTCTACATTTGACACATTTTTAAACGATTTTTTTCATTAGCAGCACATTCTAATGGTTATAAACTTTTACAGGCATAGCATTGGATATGTAACACTCAAGTGCTTCTTTAAGAATTCATTCTTGGGGCTGGAAAGATGATTCAGCGATTAAGCACACTGGCTGTTCTTGCAGAGGGAGGACCCAGGTTCGGTTCCCAGCACCCACATAGCAGCTAACAACCATCCATAACTGCAGTTCTAGGGGATCCATTGCCGTTTTCTGGCCTCTGTAAGAATTGTACCCAGGCATGGGTACACTTACATAGATGCATGCAAAACACTCATACACATTTAAAAAATAAAATAAAAGAATACATTATTCCTTATGGCTAACCCAAGTTATTCTAACAACTAATTCATAGGGTTTTTTCCTTATCATATGGTAACCAGTAAATATAAGGTAATTTTCAATTTTGCTTTCTAAATGATTTCCTCTTATGTGTCATTATGGAGCCCAATATCTAAGTAGGTGATCATTTTTACTTTGTAATTTCTAACTTAAATATTTCATCAGATATAGGCCAGTTTAAAAAAAAAACACTAATGATTATCAGAGTAAGGACAGATTTTTATAGTTCAAGTAATAAAACAGTTAATTTTATTTAGAATTGGGCTATCAGGGTCAGTGAGACAGCTGAGTAGGTAGAGGCACTTGCCAAGTCTGACAACCTGTGTTTGATCCCTGAGCCCCACATGGTGGAGGGGGAGAAACAAGCCCTGCTCTTTGTCCTCTGAGCTTCATATGTGCACATCAGCATGTGTACAGGCACAAACACATAAAACTAATTAATTAGTTAATTAAAAATTTTAATTGGTCTATCAGGTTGAAGATTTAGCTTTCTGGTAAAGTGTTTGCCAAACATGCATATAAGGTCTTGGGTTCAATCTCAGGCTTGGCGAAAAGAAAAATAACAAAAGACAAAAACCAAACCAAAAACCCCAAAATTTTAAGAGTGAGCTGTCCGCTAACTTCCAGCATATCCTGAGTATCAACTTTTCTTGTTAGTCAAAAAGTATTTTTATAAGCTGACCATAAAAGCTCATACTTATAATCCTAGCGCTTGGGAACCTGAGGCAGGAGGATTGCAACAAGTACCAGACCAGCTTGGACTATATAGTCACAGGCCAGACAGTGCTACAAAGTGAGACCCTGTCTCAAGAAAATCAAAACAACAAAAGTGTCCACCTCAAACTGAGTGTGGAGTGTGTTGGTACATGAGTGTATTCTTAGCTCTTTAAGAGGCTGAAACAAAGGATGGTAAGTTCTAGGTTTAGAGAGAGAGATGCATGCCTTCATCCAATAAATAAATAAATAAAATCTCTTGTAATCAACTTCTAAAAACTTGAAATTATAAAATATATATAAATGTCATATAAACCCCAAGTAAGAAAGCATTTATAATTTATCATTTTCCAATTATAAAAATGATACAGTCATGTTTTTGTGTTTTATAGTACTGGGAATTGAACTAGGACTTCATGGCTGGTAGGCAAGTGCTCCCATATCTTTAGATTTAATACAGAAAGCAAGAAAAACAAAAGGAAGTAATATTTGTAATGGTGTAGCACCAGCTGGCCTGGAACTCACTACATAGACCAGGCTGACCTTGGACTCACAGAGATCTGCCTGCCTCTGCCTCCTGAGTGCTGGGACTACAGGCGTGCACTACCACACCCAGCTTGTTAAACCAAATATCTTAAAATCACATAATTTCTAGTAGCTTCCTAATGTTGCATTATTTATATTTATGATTCACTAAATCTGCTATATTTTCACATTTGTTTCCTTTATAAATAATATTAAACAATGCTGTGCTGTCTTTGTGTGCATGTCCTCTGTCCTTTATTGCCCAGGCTAGTCCAAAACTTCTGGGCTCAAGTGAGCCTTCTGCCTCAGACTAAGTGTCCTGACTAAGGCAGACACCACTCTGAGCGTCTGTGTCTCTCTCCTCAATTGATTTTTTCCCTAAGGATAAATTCCTAGAAGTAAAATTATAGGATGTACCTATTTTAAAACTTGACATACATTACAAAATTGATTTCAGAAGTTATATTCTTCTGTTGGCATATTTGAGTGCCTGTTTTCTACCACCCTTATGACTTCTGAATCTGACACTCTTCAGTTGGACAACCTGACCAGCAAAAGATAATTTAATTTTCAGATCTTAGAATACTACTAGGGTGTACTTTAAAATGTTTTTTGTCCCCACACCAAGTGGTACACACTCGTAGTCCCAGCTACTCAGGTGAGGTGTGACTTTCATTTGAGCTCAGGAGTTCAATCAGGACAACAAAATGAGTCCTGTTCTCAAAATCCACCCCCTCCTCCAAAGAAAAATCTTTAGTAATCGTTTATGCATATTTTCTTCTTAATTGCCTGTTGATGCCCACAGAAGACATTTGTTGTATCCTGAAGTCTGGCTTCCATAGTATCTTGGGATGAATATATAATTTTTAAAAATTGTTTATTTGCTTATTTTCATTTATTAGTAGGGTGGAAAATTACCTCTGTGTACAGTTTTGGAAGAACAAAATTAAAGGACCTTGCCTGCTCCAGCCAAACTGAGCACATCACCAAAATGTGCCAGCTTGGCTCTTTTATGGTTTGAATTCTGAGTGGTGGTATGCAAAATAAGAAAGTAAGTCAGTTCTCTGTACGGGTTAGTTCCTCCTAACTCACTGCTTCCCTCACCAAGGAACTGCCATGCCTGGGGTCACCCAGGCCCAATGTCAGTGACTGACTGTTGGTAAACACAGAGGGCCTTGGGACAGAGCCCAGCAGAGAGCTCCCCATGGAAGTGGTTGAGGCTTCAGTGGCATCCTCAATACGGCCCTCTGCCATCCTGCCTTCCTCTTCCTCAGATGTGTATCTGCCCTCTCTGCCTGCCTCACTGTTTCCAGTGACTGCCCATCTACTTCTAGTGACAGCCCTCAGAGGACTACAGGCTGTTCCTGCCACCAAGACCCCCTGCAACTACTTTTCTTGTGTTTCTACACCTGGCTCTTTCCTTTTAGCTTTCCTGCAGCAATAGTCTTAAGCACGTCATGCTGTTTTAATTAAACAGACTTGGCTTGCCACCAAGAATCAGCAGTAATGCAGTATTTTTGCCTTTTTTATGTAGTACAGCTACAAACCTTAAGCAGAATTGGTTTTCTCTAGTTTGTCAGTTGCACTGTAGTTTCTGTTCATCATGCTGTTAATGTTCAGTTACTTAGCAAACTCAGTAGACTATCTTGGTGTTTTTATGTGATTCTTACCTTTAACAGAACACTTAGAGAATCCTCTGATCTCACCAATCATATAAAATATATGAACTACAAGATCATATAAATAATATGTATATGTATTTTATTATTTTTATTTTATGTGTATGTGTGTATTACCTGCATATAGGTAAGTGCACCCGTGTCGTGCAATGCCCACAGAGGCCAGAAGAGGCTGTCAGACCCCCTGGGACTGGAGTTAGAGACAGTTGTTAGCTGTCATGTGGGTGCTGGGATTCGAACCTGGGTCTTCTGCAAGAACAAACAGTGTTCTTAACCGCTGAGCCATCTCCCCATCCCCTAACGTATATATTTTAATGTTTTCTTTTTATTTCCTATTCTTGGATTTATTTTTATTTTAATATATGGCAATGATATAACAATTTATGGGAAATATTTTGCATATGTAAACTTTTATTTCTAAATTTGCTGTAACAATAGCCTCAAATATCAATGCTTAAATAGGGTATATGTTTATATTCTTCTCAGACAGCAGTCAACCCAGCAGTGATCTGTCTGAAGCTGGCCAGGCATCTCGCCTTTCCACCAGGAGACTCTCTGTGTTAGAGATGACCACCTCCATTCATTTACTGCTGTTTTCTAATCATTAGGAAGGGGGAACTAGAGAGTAGAGGAGAAAATCTCAATCACAGTCCCAATCTCTTTTTCTCTCTTTCCCTCCCTTTCCTCCTTCCCTCTCTTGTTACCTTTGGTTAAGGTATTTTATTATAACAACAGAAAAGTCATCAATATCGCCTCTCTATACTTTGAGATTCTATGTGGTATAAACCTTGAGATTCTTTCTGCCAGCCTATGAATGATTCTGGAAACATATTTCTTGGAATTATAGAACATTAGTCAGTGTGAACCATTGATTTGATGCAGAATGATATAGGATGTTGCTCAATGGGATGTGTGTGTGTGTGTGTGTGTGTGTGTGTGTGTGTGTGTGGTTTTGTTTTCGCTTTGTTGGGAGAGTTGTTTGTTTAATGCTATTTGGGATTGAACCCAAGGCCCTGAACATTCTAGGTACATATTCTGCCACTGAATTATACTCTCTGTCCCATTTTGATTTTGTTTTTGTTTATATTTTGCAACAGGATTTTACTAGGTAGCCCAGGCTAACCTTGAACTTGAGGCTATCTTGCCTCAGCTTCCCTACTGTAGAGGTTGCAGGCATGTACCATCACATTGGGCTGTTACTGTATGTTAAAAAATATTTTATTTACTATTTTTATTTTATGGGTTTGAGTGCTATGTATGTGCACCCATGTCATGCAATGCCCATGGGGGTCAGAAGAGAATATTGGATCCCCTGGAACTGGACCTATGGACAGTTGCAGTTGTTAGCCACCATGTGGGTGCTGGGAATCAAACCTGGGTCCTCTGCAAGAGCAATCAGCGCTCTTAATCACTGAACCACTGAGCCATCTCTCTAGCCCCTATTACTGTATTTTTAAAAATGCATAACTTATATACAGAGAAGTGTTTAGAACATATATGTGCATTTTTTATGAAAATTATAAACACCTATGTAAGTCACCATCTAGTGCTGAAAAGATAGTTCCAGGTCCCAGAAGTCCCCAAGGGTGCTTCCTCTAGATCATATATTTCTTTCACTCCCAGAATGATAATCATTTTCTTATTACTGTCTTGAACTTGGAACACAGTATGAATGCATTGATACTACATTTCTTGTTTCTTCATCTCAGCATATTTTCTGCAATCTTGTTGTATAGGTACTGTGCATTTATTTTCCCCATAGAGCATTCCCTTGTAAGGCTATGCCACAATAATGTAACTATTTCACTGTCAATGAATGAACATTTTGACAATTTCCAAATTAGTTTTTGGTTGTAGTAGTGCTGGGATCAGAACTCAGAACAGAACCCCACCCTAACTGCTGAGTTGTTTACTGTTGTGAACACAATGTTAGAAGTATATGATGAATATATTTCTGTAGGATATGCATTTAAGAAGCTATTGCTAATTCTTAGGACATGTATATGTTCATCTTCAATAGATGATGTTCCCCCTTTAGTTGTATCAAGCATGATATTATTTTAAGATGCTTTGCCTCAAATAGTTCAGGAATATTTTTTTTTTCTTTTGGTCTTTTTGAGACAGGGTCTCCCTGTAGCCTCAGCTGGTCTGGAACTAGCTATGTAGACCAGGCTGGCATTGAACTAACAGAGATCTGATGCTGGGACTAAAGGTGTGTGCCATCATGCCCAGCTAGGGAACATTTTTTAAGAGAGAAAATATATCTCTGATGGGACTGAGAGCTATATTAATCTATACAGGTAGAGATATGTTAAGGGCAGTTTGCTACTATATCCATTTAGCAAAATAATAGAGATAAGTTCACCACTGAGGACTCTGAGCTCACCAACTATGGGTTCTTGGCCAGATTTAGAGTACCAGTTATGTGTTTCCTCCTATAGAGTGGGTTTTAAGCAGTTGATTACTCCCTGTGGTAGTGTGAATGAAAAATGTCCCCCATAGACATAAATATTTGAATGCTTTGTCCTAGGTTGGTGGTGCAATTTGGGAGGTCGTGGAATCTTTAGGAGGTGTAGCCTTGCCAGAGGATGTATGTCACTTGGAGTGGGCTTTGAGAGTTCATAGCCTTGTCTCACTTCCAAGTTTGTTTCATGTTTCTGTTTAAAGATATGAGCTCTGTTTTCATGCCTACCACTTATTGCCATGCCCTGCCATGATGGACTGTTATCCCTCTGGAACCGCAAGTTAAAATAATTCTTCTATAAATTGCCTTGGTCATGGTATTTTATCACAGTAACAGAAGTAATTAATATAGAAGTTGGTACCAGAAAGTGGTCTGTTGCTGTGAAGAACCTTACCATGTGGTTTTTGGAGGAATGTGGAAGACTTTGGAACTTTGGGCTAGAAAAGCAGTTGAATGCTGTAAGCAGAGTTTAGTGGGCTGTTCTAGTAGGAACCTGGAAGACAGTAGTGCTGACAGTAATGTGAACTATAAAGGCTAAGCTCAAGGTATTTCAGAGGGAAGAAAGGACTTAAAGAGCAACTGGGCTACAGGTCATTCATGTGATATTTGGGTGAAGAATCTAGCTCCCTTCTGCCTTTATCCTAAGAACTTGCCTAAGGCTAACCTAAATTAAATCAAAAAGAAATGGGCTAATAGGCTGGAGAATTGGCTCAGTGGTTAAGAGCACTTAGATTCTCTATTCTAGTAGAGAATCTAAGTTTGATTCTCAGCACCCACATGGAGGCTAACAACCATCCATGACTCCAGTTCCAAGGATCTTACACATTCTTCTGCAGGTATTGCACACATGGTACACTTACATACATGTAAGCAAAACATTCATACACATAAAGTAAGTAATGGACTAATTTCTTTGGTGGAGAAAATTTCAAGACAACATAACTTTGAATATGTGGCTTGGTTATTATTGGTAACACAAAGGTTTATAATGGAAAAGAGCAAGTGGGGCAGTAAGAAATAAAAAACATATAGTTTGGAAAGAAAAAGAATGCTGGGAAGCTTAAAGCAGCAGCCAAGGCATATGTTGAAAAAGAGGCTGTATTTGTTAAGATTAGTGTTCTTAAGGAGAAGCTTCCTGTCTGCACTGGAAAAGTGGAAAGGGTGCCTTTATGGCAAGTTCCCACACAGCTAAGCTTCCAATTGTGAAAGGGCCTAAGGGGTTTTCTGCTCCTAGGAAACAATTGTTTCAACATACAAAGCAGCTGCTAACATGGTTGAAGAGTGACAGGGTCCATCCCAAGCTGACCGCCAAACTTGACAGTATGGTCTACATGGTGCTAGCTTTAGAGGCATGAAAGATGCAGGAGTAAGGGGATCTTGTTTGTTTGTTTGCCAAGTGAAGGTCAGTACAGTTCTGTTTGTTTCTTCATTCAGGTGACAGTTAACATCCTTTGTCGATTTTTCTATTATGTTGTTCCATTTTTCCCCCCTTAGTGATTTGTAAAACTGTTAGATTAAAGGAACTAACTTTTTATCAGCTCTATATAGAAAATATTTTTCCCATTTTGTGGTTATTTTCACACTTTGTTTTGTAACGTTTTTGTACATGTTAGTTGGATTTCAGATTATACATAACATTCAAATTGCTTAGAAGCCTATGAGTTGCCATGTGTCTTATAAATTTTATTTATTTATTTATTTATTTATTTATTTATTTTTTGTCTTCTTGAAACAGGGCCTCCTTGTAGCCCCAACTGTTCTGAAACTCACTATGCAGACCAGGCTGGCCTTGAACTCACAAAGATCTGCCTGCTAAATTTATAATGACATAAATTTAATTCCAAATTCAGCTTCCCATGTTTTTCAGAGTCTGTAGAAACAGTCCTAGGGAGAACCATTATAGATGAATGATAATTAGAGTTTATTAATCAAAACAAAAATATATTTTATTTAACATTTAGGTTAGTTCTCCCTCCTTCCTTTTAAACACCCTAAAAGCAAATAGGTGGGACAATTCTATTAGTAAAGAACTCTATCTTGTCAAATATAAGAATACCTTCTCTACAACTGGACTTCAAACTGCTAGTTCTCGTTTGATTTAAAACACGGTATTGTAGGCTGGTAGAAGTTCTCTACCAAGTTATCCATGACTAAATACCAGTTTTCAATAAATGAATTTAAATATATTTATCTGGAATCTTTAGTATATTTGCCTTAACCTATAATAAGGATTGGGTTGAGCACAAGCCAGTGATCCCAACAGTCAAGAGGCAGCGGCACCAGGACTGTTGCAAGTTTGAATCCACCTTATTCCACACAGCAAATGCCAGGCCAGTCAGTGCTACATGGGGAGACCCTGTCTCAAAATCAGTAACAAAATCCACTATTTTATTTATTTTTATAGAATATTTAAAATGAGTTTGACAAAACACTAAGATGTCTAAATAAGTAAATTAGTTGGTTTTTAATACATAAAAACAGCCTGTGTAAAACAGCCCCTGTCAATGTAGTACCTACTTCTCACCAAAAATGATTTCACTTTTAACCTAAGCTAAAATAAACTGAACAAATCTAAATAGTAACACTGAGATGTCATAGAAGACAACCAATGATGCAAGACTTTCTTAGTTTATCACTATATTCTAGCTTCCTCTGTGTTATAAAGCTGCTTATACATGACTGAGTGAGATTAGCCAGTGAAATACTGAGCCATGGCTGTGGTTTTGTTCAATAGCCTAGGAACTGATTTGCTGGGATTTCTCTAGCAAAGTAATCTGTCCTGTGTAGCATTCTTCTGCTCAGGCCTCTCTAGCACAGCATAGAGGCCTTTCAGACTGGATCTCGTATTTGGGGGTTCTAGGTTAATAAGGTTTCATATCAGACTAAGAGGATTCTGTTGACTCTCTAATATTTGATGTCTAAAGAGGACCTGCATTTATAAAGCTTATTGTTTTCAATAAAACAGCTCTCTAAACATTTAACCAAATGTTATTTTATCCATAGCCCTGAAAAACTTTATGGATTCTTTTAAACTATCATGTTTACAAACACTTCTATTTATAATGCTGTGAGAAAACTGTTTAACCTATTCTACCTCTATAAATTAAATATAATTATAATACTTAAATCAGTACATTAAGAATCTTTCTTAGAGTGAATTTCTTCTCCATAGATATTTTTCATTGCATTTTGCTTAAAATCAAAAAAGCGAGCTAAGAACAAGCCTTCATCACTTGTACGGCTGCTTCAAGTTTCTGTTGCCTTGACTTACCTGCCAGGATGGACTACAGCCTTGAACTGGGAGCTGAAATAAGCTCTCCTTTGAGTTGCTTGAGTCTGGGTATTTTACCATAGCAGCAGGAAAAGAACCTAAGACAGCTATACTTCTCCATCTCCTTGTGTTTCTGCATATCTTACAACAGAGGTACTGACTGATAATCCAAGCTATCTTTTTTCTGAATGTATAGCAAAAAACCCTAGAAGACTGGGGTAATATTATCTCCCTGGTAGTAATGAGCAGAGCAGGCATGTTTACTGCCCTTTAGAAAAGCTTCCAATTTTCTAAGCTCAGGATTTCTAGCCTACTGTGCAAGCAGGTATCTGCCAGTGGTTATCTACCTGCTGTCCTTTGGGAAAGGAATGTGAGGAACTGCCTCAAATGATTGCTATTCTTGTGAGTTATGAAGTCCTTTGTTTCTGAATTTGAAGTCTTCTGTCCCCTGCCAGATCCATGACACCATAGTAGGCTGTTAACTTTCAAATAAGATAAAAGTCTCAGAACCTTCACTGGTTCTGGATAGATGATAGATGACAAAGCAGGCATCAACCTTTTTTTTCTGTAAAGGGCAGACAGATAATATGAAGTCTCTTTTGTATATGCATCTTTTAAATTTTAAAAAAATTATATGTATATGTGTATGGGGGTATTTTCATGTGGGTATAGCTGCTCACAGAGTTCAGATGAGGGGGCCAAATCCCCTGGATCTGGAATTAGATGATTATGAGCCACCATGTGGATGCTGGGAACTGTATCCCGTCCTCTGCAAAAGCAGTACTTATTCTTCACCACTCAACCATCTCTCCAGTCTCTATGTATAAATCTTTGATTTTTGTTGTTGGAACACTTTAAAAATGTGCAAACTAGAGCCGGGCATGGTGGCACACGCCTTTAATCCCAGCACTCGGGAGGCAGAGGCAGAGGCAGGTGGATCTCTGAGTTTGAGGCCAGCCTGGTCTACATAGTGAGTTCCAGGCCAGCTGGGGCTACTGGGAGACCCTGTCTCAAAAAAGACCAAAAAAAAAAAAAAAAAGTGCAAACCATTCTGAGCTTTGACATCACACAAAACCAGTTTGGGGGTGGATTTGGCCTCGGGCTGTAGGTTGCCAGCCTCCCCAGCTGTTCTTCTCCAGGTGTTTCCCAGCACTCTCAAAGTCTCTACAGCTTCTTTTAAAAAAAATGTTTTATTTATTCTTTGACAATTTCATATGTATATACATGAGTTATATTCACCGCCAGCTCCCTACACCCACTCTCCCAGACACTTCAATATGCGCCCCCTGCTTTTTAGTTTCTTTTCAAAATGATCAATTCATGACTTAATAAAACAAAGCTGATGTGGCTACATATTGGAAGTGCCTGAAAGTACAATATGATTACCTAAAATCTGGACAATGAGAAGAACTATAGTATCTTCCTAAATTTTCTTCTACAAAATGTTATCCTGGCTATGACTCATAAATCAGCTCATCTATGAGGCAAATAGCCCTGATTTAGACCACAGGAAACCTTTGTGTTCTCCCTTCTATAAACACACTACCTTCAATAAAGATGGACATTGAGTTTTATGGGAGAGTTTATCTACATACAATGCATTCCTCAGAAAACAGATTTTTCATCCATAAAATTCTTAAGGCTTGCAGGAACAGAATTTCTCAAAAATAAGCATTGGGTATAGATGACTATCTAGTATTGATACATTAGACTAATCAATCTTCATTCTGAAACACTTAAAAAAGCTATTTTTTTTAAGTATGAGGGTTGACTGTGTGTAGTAGGGCACAGTTTTAATCCCAAAACTTGGGAGGCACAGGCAGGCAGAGGCAGGTGGATCTCTGTGGGTTCGAGATTAGCCTGGTGTGCAAAGTAAGCTCTAGGCCAACCAGGGCTACATAGACCTTCTTTTTTTAAAAGTATAAGGGTATCTCAGTATCTCAAATTTAACTATGAAATAATTACTGGTCTAGCATCTGTAGAGCTGTTTTTCCCCTGGGAACAGAAATGAAGAACCTGTTTCAGGGTTTCCTGCATGCAGTACAGTTAAAAGCACAGCATAGTCCAGGGCCCATCAGCCCAGAACCACAGTGAACTTGTACAACATTATATATCGAGACTCCAAGGGTTACAGCTTAGAAGACAAGGAGAACCATAAGGAGACTGACATTTTCAGCCTGTCACTCAGCTTTTAGTCTTCTTAGTCTCTGTGACTGGAGGTAATCCTGGATTATTAGTACTGCCAGAAACTTCTGTTATCTCCTGAGGAAGATAATAGCAGTATAGGCCTCAAATTATTGTTACTACTACTGTTATTATTTTATTATTATCACTATTTTATCATCTTGTAAGGCTCAGGATCCAGTCCAGGACATTGAGCACTTACAAGTAAATGTTCCACTTCTCAGCCACAGCCCTGGGCCCTTGTTTACACATAGATTTTTGTTGTTGTCATTGTTATCTTTGTTTGTTTGACTCAGGGGCTCTCACTCTGTAGCACAGGCCAGGCTGGAACTCACTAAGTAGCACAGCTTGGCCGTGAACTCAAGGCCATCTTCCTGCTTCACCCTCCTAAGTACTGGGATTATAGGCATGCACCACCAGGCTAGTTTTATTTTCATTTTTTGAATACTACAAATATTTCTTTTATGAAAACTGATGTATAAGTATCTGAATCCATGGTTTCAGTTCCTCTAAACTACCTTGGTAGGAGTAAAATTGTTGGGTCATAAGGTGTTTAACTTTTTGAAGAATGATCAAAGTACTTTCTAAGATTTTACTTGTTTAAAAACAATGTCTTGTTCATTTTTATTTTACGGGTATGAGTGTTTTGCTTGCATGTATGTGAGTGTACCACATGAATACAGTACCTGTGGAAGCCAGAAGAAGGCATCAGACCCCATGGACCTGAAGTTATGAATAGTTGATAGCTACCATGTGGGTGCTGGGAACCAAACCCAGGTCCTCTGGAAGAACAAGTGTTTTTAACCACTGAGCTATCTCTCCAGCCCCAAGAGCTTATTTTGTAATTAAAATAAGCTGGAAAACAATGGAATACCATCTTCAAAATTCTAAAGTAACAGTACAAGTAGAATTATGGGGCTGGGGAGTGGTGGCTATGTTAGAGCACTTCCAACCACATGGACTGGTGGCTATGTTAGAGCACTTCCAACCACATGGACTGGTGGCTATGTTAGAGCACTTCCAACCACATGTGACGCAGAGAGGGAGGGAGAGAGGGAAGGAGGCAAGCCAAGCATGGTGGGAGTGTAGGCAGGTAATCCCAGCACCCAGAAGTCTGAAGCAGTAGGATCACAAGTTTGATTTCAAACCAGTCTGTGTTACATAGTAAGACACTCTCTTAAAAAAAAAAAAAAAAGTTGAATGAGCTGGGCGTAGTGGCTTGCACTCAGGAGGTAGAGGCAGAAGGATCTCTGTGAGTTTGAGGCCAGACTGGTCTACATAGAGAGTTCCAGGCCAGTTGAGGCTATAGGGAGACCCTGTCTCAAAAAAAAAATTGAATAATATATCCGTCAGACAAACAATAATGCCTGGATTCATCACTATCAAAGTGTATCTAAAGGAATATTACAGGGAATTCTTTAGACAGAAATAAAATGGTCTTTGATATAAAAGCTGAATACATAGGAAGGAAATAAAACAATGTAAGAAAATATGGGGGCAAATATATTAATAATATAAAGCAGTGATAATGTTTTAAAATAAATAATAGTGAGAATTGAAGTACATGATAAAATGGTGTATATGTCAGGAGGGTGTTAAAAGTTTCCCAAGGACCTTGAGTTGTCTGGGCAGAATGTGACTCTGTTAATACTAGACTTTGTTAATTCAAAGATATATGTTGTGATCTTTAGGAAAACTATTAAAAGTGTATATACTCTCCAAGATAATGTATAGAATACAAAACAATAAAAATTCTAATTGAAGGGCTGGAGAGATGGCTCAGCAGTTAAGACTGCTTGCTGCTGTTACAGAAGATCCAGGTTTAGTTCCCAGCATCCACAGGACAGCTCACAGCTGCCAGTAACTCACACTTGCAGGAAATCCAATGCCCTTTCTGGCCTGCATGGGCTCCTTCACACATGTGGTACATTTAATCTCACCAAAGCTCACAAACCTACGTATAAATAAATAAAAATAAATCTTAAAAGAAAATTCTAATTGAAAAGAAAGCAAGTAGGCTGGTGATATAGCTCAGTGGAACAGCACTTGCACAGCATGCACAAAGCCCTGGGTTCTATTCCCGGTACCAGGAAGGACATCAGAAAAAGGGAAGTTTAGGGACTGGAGAGGTGGCTCAGCGGTTAAGAACACTGACTGTTCTTGCAGAAGACCTGGGTTCGAATCCCAGAACTCACATGGCAGCTAACAACTATCCATAATTCCAGTCCCAGGGGATCCGACAGCCTCTTCTGACCTCCATGGGCATTGCATGACATGGGTACACTTACCTACATGCAGGCAATACACGCATACACATAAAATAAAA
>NW_008329666.1:1361469-1378121 GCF_000622305.1 Nannospalax galili
AGGGAGGTTTAAACACAAATATATCGGTAATCATATTAAATGTGAAAGAACTAAAAACACTTCATTAAACAACAAAATCAATGTACTCATAAGTATGAATTTTTTATTAATTTTTGGGATGTTGGAGATTAAGCTAAGAGACTCCAACAAGCTTAAACCCATGCTCTGCCTCAGCCTATAAACAAGATATATAAAATGTGAAGATGTGAAAAGATTAAAAGAAGATAGAAAAATAGCTAAACATTAACCAAAGGGCTGGTAAAGTAGTTACATTAATACTGAAAAAGCAAGCTTTAAGATAAAAAAATTGAAGAAATAAAATGTATATGCTTTGTGAAGTAAAAGTATGACTCCACCATGAAATTATACAATGCTGATGTATATGTTGTAGAGTCAAAGAGAAATGCCCTCTGCCCTCCAAAAGTTCACTGTAACAAACTTGATACCCTAAGTACTGCCCAGATGACTTGGCTGGATTTTGCGACATCCTTCTTTTATTTAGCATTGAGGACAGGCTCTCCATAGGCCAGAATTACTCTTCAGGTATGCTAACCAAAACTGGTTGGATGTAAGATGGCCAACCACCAGGCAACCTCTAACATGTGCATGCTAGCTGACTCACTCTCCAGTGCCGGATCCTTGACTATTACCATGATGGTGACCAGCGGGAAAAAACGTGAGAAGGAAGAGGCAGCACCTGAATCTCCCCTTTCATTAGTCCATCCCTCTTCTTCGGTAGTTTTACACCATGTTTATAACTTCCTGTCCCTCCCAAGGGTTGAGAAGTTCATTTGGGAGTTCATCCCCCACTTTTCTTATTTTTGATCAAGAATAAAAGTGTCTTTCACTGCTCAATAGGCATTTGGTTTTGTTATTGGCTCTATTCTTATGAGAGGGAAAAAGAAGCCAGTTTGAGAGTGTTATGCTTTGAATATGAAGTGTTCCCCACAGGCATACGTTTTGAACCCTTGGGTCCTGTCCAAGGTTGGGCCTAGCTGGAGGAAGTAGGTTCTTTGGGGGACATGCTGTAGCTCAGCGCCCCCCCCCATCAGAAGTAAACAACATCTTCCCCCAGAAGCTCCTACCACATGATGTGCTGCCCAGACTCCTGAGGCTAACTGTGGACTGAATGTTGAGACTGTGAGTCAAAATTCATCTTTAAGTTGTATATGTGTGATACTACATCACAGCAATGTAAAAGTAGTTAATACCAGGAGAAAAAACTAGTAGCGTAATGACAAAAGATAAACAGGGAAAAGGTATATAATGTTTTCTGGGTTATTATTATTAATTTTTCCTGAGATAAGATCTTATTGGGATTAATTACAGGTATACCGGGAGTACAAGAGGGGGGCGAACATTACAGGTATGTGATTACCCACTAGACAACATCATTCAGAAATTTATGTACCTTTTTTCTATGAGAGGTGAGGTGACTGGAAAGTGTAGAGAATTTTGAGGGGTTGTGAATGATGACTGAGAGGAATAAGACTGATACTAGCTTGTAAAGAGATTTAAATTGGTATCTGAGCCCTAGAGACATGAATTACCTTGTCAGGGAAGCAGATGCCTGTGGCTACCTTCCTCAGTTTTCCTCTCAGAAATGGATAATGGGATTTCAGGTGCAGAAGAAAGGCAATTTTGTTCCCTTTTGTGGTCTGATCATCATGTAGATAAGGAAACTACAGAGCACTCCTTTCTCTTTACATTAAATTATTCATTGTGCCAATTAACCACTCATTATCATTTTGAGCCCTAAAACTATCTAAATAGCATCAAATACATAAAATGTAAATTTATGTAACCACAGGACAGACAAACAAATCCAAAACCACAGTAGGAGATTTTTTTTTTTTTCATTTATTTTGTCTTTTTTTTTTTTTTTTTTTTTTTTTCAGAGCTGAGGACCGAACCCAGGGCCTTGCGCTTGTTAGGCAAGCACTCTACCACTGAGCTAAATCCCCAACCCCAGTAGGAGATTTTTATCACACATCTCTGTTATAGAATAAACAAAATTTAAAGTACATGTTGTATGTACATGTTTGCTCATGTATGTGTGCATAATCAAGAAAGACCTAGAAGTTTTGAAGAAATTTTGTCAGTTCAGCTTTGTGCTGCAGCACACACCTATGATCCTCAGCATTCCTCTTGTTCAGGAAGATTCTGAAGTATAGGCCAGCCTGGGTTAAGCAGCAAGACCCTATCACAACAGCAAATATTCACAGATCACCATAATGCCATATTAAAGATTTTTAAAACTAAAAGAGGATAGCCCTACTGTTTTGCATTCTTTTTTTTTTTTTTTTTTTTGTCTTTTTTCTTGAGGCAGGGTCTCCCTGTGGCCCCAGCTGACCTTGAACTTTACTATGTAGACTTACAGAGATCCGCCTGCCTCTGCCTCCTGAGTGCTGGGATTAAAGGCGGTGGGCCACCATGCCTGGCCGTTTAGCATTCTTTAAGACATAAATAAATATAATACTTTTATAAGCTCTTAATAAACAAGAAAAATGAAGCTAGGTTGCTTGAGGACATGAATAGAGTCAACTGGTTTGTAAACTCTTTAAATATACAGGAAATGAATTCTTTAGTATATTCTAGATTTGAAATTGCAAAACAGCATTTCATCAGCAATATTGGGTGATGGATGATGCTCTGAGAGAGATCCATAAAAGCTCCATACTCTCCTACTTTTTCATTAGCTAGATCTACATTTTTAATGATGCGTGTTGTGATAGATGTAACTCAGTGGCAGAGTGCATCCTGTGTGTACAAGGTTCCAGCACTGCAGAAATAGAAGTTAAAGGATGAAGGCTATCTCTTTTTGGAAAGCCAGAGCTCTTCTTTGGGACGTACGAAAAACAAGACTCACAGTAGTCCAGGCAGCGCTGTCACAGAACTGAGCATAAATCAGCTTGCACAGGACTGCAGCCATTTCTGAGTTCTAACAACCAGCAGACAGATGTTAATATTGCAGTACGCCAGCGTGCCTTTTGCTCGCCCTTTGTGCACAGTCCAGGTGACCATTGTCTTTTCCTTTGTTAGCATAACTATATTTTTGTGAGCAGTACCATGGCATGATGAAAAGCAATGACTAGGATCAAGAATACTTGGAACTCAGTTCTGCCTCATATTTACCAGCTGTGTCTGGAATGGTTGACTTCCTAGTGCCTTAGTTTCTTTTTTATTTTATTTATTATTTTATGTGCATGAGTGTATTGCCTGCATGTACATAAGTGCACCAATGTCCTACAATGCCCATGGAAGTCAGAAGAAGACATCAAATCTCCTGAAACTGGAGTTACAGATGATTGTTAGCTGCCATGTGGGTGCTGGGAATCAAACCCAGGTCCTCTTCAAGAGCAATTGGTGCTCTTAACTGCTGAGTCATCTCTCCAGCCCCATGCCTTAGTTTCTTTACCTGTAAAATAAGAATATAACATTCAGAAGTGTTGCTGTAAAAATTAGACATAACTACCATTTGTCTGCCATAATGATTCAGAAGCTAATAAAATTATATATGTAAAACATTAGAAATGAAAAATAATGAATTCAGCTTTTGTTGGCCATGCTCCTTTCCACAAAGTCATTGGTAACCACTAATACCAGTTCGGTGCATATTGAGGTATGTAAATGGATAAGGCACAGATCTCACATGTTACTAGAATGCTGACACAAAGCCTCTGCAGCAACCAGCCTGAGCCAAATAAACAGCTCTGAAGCAGCCAATCCAGGAGTGTCAGTGCTCAGACAACTGCTAGCTTCCAACTCAAGGCCCACCTGAGAAAGCCAAATATGGGCCCCAGACCAATCACAGAAGTCCCACTTCTCACTAGCCCACCTCTAGCTTCCCATGCCAACAGTTTCCACTGAGGCATACTGAAGCCCTTCTTCTTTTACTATAAAGCTTCCTAGCATAGAATCCTCCACTGTCAACCTTTGACTCTCTGTCAAGCATAAGTAGTGGTCCCTTGTTATGGCAAGCCCTGTAGAAAGAGCCTGCGGTTATTCTCATTTGGGTGGTCTTTATTTCCGTGAAAGCCCTCTGGCCTTTATTATAAGTACTCAAATAGATATCCATATGTACTCTTAAGATACTTTTTTTTGCAGTTCTGGGGATGGAACCCAGGGTCTCACTTATACTAGGTAAGTGCCCTATCACCATGCTGTATCTCCAGATCTATTTTGTAGATTTAGAAAAGAAATAGTGTCCTTGTTACACATATTGTTCTGTCTTGGCTTTTTTTCCTTTCTTTTAAATGACCTGGAAATGTATCCATGTCAGTTTATCCTGTGTTTCTCATTGGAGGGAGGTAGCAATTATGACTTTTTCAACAGTCAGCTCTGCGGTGCTCCGTCTCTACTGCTTCACAGGCCAGGCATGAAGAAGGCCTTTGTACCTCTACCGCACTTGCCATCAAGCCCGCCCACCCCAGGACCTTCCTTCTTTAACTTCCTCCTCTCTCCAGGACCCTGGCCTGCTCTCCACAGGGCTGCCAGTACTAGCCATTCAGAGGCTGCCTCTGTCACTGCAGATTTGGAGCATGCTTGGGGGCTCCAAGAAGGCACTGGTCTCTGATCTATTTCCTGTGTATTGTCAGATAAACTTCTTCATTACTGACTTGTGACAAAGTGCAAAATCCTACCCCATGCTGGGTTCTTTCACCTTGAGTCAATTTTTCAATTGTATGTAAAGAATTTTTCCCAATGAAAAAACATAACTGTAGAAACCGGTTTTTGAAGGAAGTAAAATAAAGTTAAATGCTTGATTTATCTTTGTTTTATTTTAACTAAATAATTTGGATGAACTTTGCAGTCACCCAAATAATGTCCCTTCCCAGTAAATACCAGAGCTTTCAGAACTAAGACACTTGATGAGAAGCGGACTCCGACCTAGATTTATGGCGACCTTCCTTCTAGGATTGTCTTCCTCTAGTCATGTAAGGGTCTGAAAAGACTTTTTCTGCATCTGTTGATTCTCAGTGTCTAGTTTAAAATATCTATGTACCAATCTGGGGTATGATGTGAAAACACACAGATTGCTGTGAGAATAACTAAGGTCATCTAACTGTGTTTGCTGCGTCTAACACTCAATAGATATATGCTTGTATTATTGATATTTGAACATCAGCCTTTCTTCTTTGACATCAGTAGCAAATGGGAAATTATGGCAATTTTTAGTTCTAACATTGACCCCTATTCTAGACCTCAGCCTGTCAGCTTCTTGCTGGCTCAGCACTTCCTAAATAGCACTTTTTAGCTGTTGAATCATTGCCTTTTGCTCAAATTCAGTTATCTCCTCAATCTAACTTTTCCAAACTAGTTTTTTCCTGAATTTGAATTCATTGTAGCTGTCCTAAATAATTTGAGCAACTCAAGAAAATTAATGTTTGCTAAGATTTATTCCTACCTTTTCTAGCTTCTCCCGGACTTCTCATGAAGAATCTTCTAGAATACCATTCGAAGGCTGTTTGTTAGTTTTTCACCTAAATCTTTTTTACTTCATTTGACTTCTTGTCCATGAAAGGAGAAACAGAGGAGTTATATCTTTGCATTTGTAATCTCCTTAGCACCAGTCATATATAAATGCTTGGCATTCAGCTGGGGCACTGTGGGTCAGTGGAAAGAATGCACCTTATCAGTGAACATCATGGTTTTTACTATCTGATAATGTCATGGATTTTTTTCATGTCTCTGTAGCAAGAATGAAATGAGCAAATCCTAATACATTAAGGGTGGGTCAGAAGATTTGTGCGTTAACTGAATGTTTATGTCCTAAAATTCCTGTGTCGAG
The DNA here is from genome assembly GCF_000622305.1 of Nannospalax galili. NCBI lineage: Eukaryota > Metazoa > Chordata > Mammalia > Rodentia > Spalacidae > Nannospalax > Nannospalax galili. Next base: position 1,367,261 of record NW_008329666.1, read on the forward strand.
ACTTTAACTTCAGTGTGTTAGTATTTAAAAGTAGAACCTTTGGAAGGTAAATCCTTCATGAAGGGATTAGTGATCTAGTAAGAGATCAGAAAACTAGCTAGCTCTTTTTCTACCATGTGAAGATACAAGAAGTTGCTGTGTGCTATCCAGAATAGCACCCTTATCATGCTGACATCCTAATCTTGGACTTCCAACATACAGAGTTCTGAAAAATGAATTTCCTTCATGTGTGTGTGTGTGTGTGTCTGTGTGTGGTGTGTGTCTGTGTGTATTTTTGAGACAGGGTCTCCCTACAGCCCCAGCTGACCTGGAACCCATTATGTAGACCAGGCTGGACTTAATCTGACAGAGATCTGCCTGTTTCTGCCTCCTGAGTGCTGGGATGAGAAATAAATTTCTGTTCTTTATAAACCACCTAGTTTGTGGTTCTTTGCTAGAGAGGCTTAAATTGACTCATATAATTTGAGTATGAAATTATGTTGCTTATAGTGGGTATGTTAACATCTTGTATGTAATCTGCCTATGTTATCTTCTGCCTAATTTCACCAGATAAATATTTTATTTACTTTGTGGATTTTTTTTTTCTTGTTTGTTTAGTTTCTTTGAGACAGTCTCATTCTGTAGCCTAGGGCTAGCGTAAAACTCATTATGTACCTAAATGCAGGCCTTGAACTTTGTAGCAATCTCCCTGCCTCAACTTCCCAAGTGCTGAGATTACTTGTGTGAGCCAGCATACCCAACTTGATTTACTATGTTTTGGGAAACAATTGCTTTTGACAAAAATATCTGAGATGTATAATTGTAATGGAGTTTAAAGATTCTTATTTTCTCACTACTTTAGTAATTACTATCTTATTTCTCAGTAAATGTTTTATTTATTATGAACAATTATGCAAGTGGTAAAAGCAATTAAAATTATTTACTAGTTGCTAAAATGATATACTGTATGTTCCTTATATAAATGCCCCCCCCCACTTTTTTTGTAAGTGCTGGGTATTGAATTCAGGGCCTCATTGTATGCTGGGAAAGTACTTTATCATTAGGCTGCATTTCTAGTCCATGAAAATACAATTTTAAATTGCTTCACTTGGTCATTTGGATATCTGATTCCAGTTTGAATTCTAAAACTAAATTACCCAGGAGGGTAACATTTAATGTCACTTCCCAAAGAGTGGTGAGTTTATAACATCCAGGAGAATTAATTTATGGAGCTGAGAACCTCACACTGATATTTCACTAGATTTGAATGAAAATAAGATTGAGCATCCAGTTGACTGACCAAACAGCTGGAAAAATGCAAAGGAAAGAAAAAACTAGTTTGACAACCTTGGGAAATATGATTAATCATAATCTCAATTTCAACTGAATAAATTATTAGATTACTTTAAAATTAGTTATCTCTTCATTTGATTAAGTCTTTTCATATTAGAAAACTAGAATTGTGACTGCATATGAGAATAGACTTTTAAAGTCTTTATGGATATAAAATTATTTTCCAATTTTTTTGGCACCCATTATGATACGAAGAGTTCTAAAGCACCTCTCTCTCTCTCTCTCTCTCTCTCTCTCTCTCTCTCTCTCGCATGTGTGTGTGTGTGTATGTATGCATATGTGTGCTCAGGTATGTTTGCCTGTATGTATCCGTGTGAAGGCCAGAAATGACATTGGACGTCTTCCCCTGTCACTCTCCATCATGTCATTTGAGGCAGGGTCTCTAAACTGCCTCACTTTGGTTAGGCTGGCTGGCCTTTCAGCTCCTGGGATCCTCCTATCTGTACTCCCTCAGCTCTGGCTTTTACATGGGTGTTGGGGAGCCAAACTCAGAACCTCGTGCTTGTTCAACAAGCACTTTGCCCACTGATCCCTGAACCATCTCCCTAGTCCCAACAATCTTCTTCGTGTTTTCCCTCTTTCCTAGGAAAGAAGTTTAACCCTAAAATGTCATTTGAGAGTGCCAATCCAAATTAAAATATCATTTATAATGAAAAAGATAAAAGCTTAAGAATATAACCATAATTACCAGCACAATTCAGATAAGAAGCATTAATTTTTTTTAACTGCCAAGATAAGTGAGGGGTTAGGGAGCCAATTAGGTTGAATTATCACAGTAGTTAACTGTGCAATCCAAATAAATATAACTAACTCCATACTTCATAATTTCAAGGCATATTTTGAAAAGTTAGCCTTTGTCAAGTTTTGAGGTAAGTTATTTAATTCTTAGGAGTCTATTTTCAATATTTGAAAACTACTGAAGCTAATTAGCATGTGTTTCCTTGTTTGATGGGCTCTTAACAAATCTGCTGATTGTTTTTAGTTTTATGTATAATACAATTAACTATCCCTTAGCCCTTATTTCTTCTACTTAACTGTGAATAGTGTGAAAAATCTGTTCTCTCAAGTTGAACAACTGGTTCTTTTAGGTCGGCCTGGGACAAAGCCAAATGTTTACAAGATGCTGAAGTCAGGAAGAGGTGTGGTAGCTGAGTGACTGATGATCTCTAATCTGAGTACAGAGGTTTGATTTATAAGGCTCTCCTGGACTCTAGAGACCCTGGCCCAAAACCCAACCAGAAGTAATACCAGGCTGGCTTGTTCTACTAGTCCTCTTGATGGCCTGCTGCTGAAGGAATGGGCAATTCCAGGACCCATAAGGAAGCCTGAAGGGCAAAGGTTGGGCAACACTCTTATTTCTCCTGGGATACTGGAAAAGAATGAGAACCAGGACTAGTGCTGGCACCCAGGGCCAATGCTGAATTTTGTTATGGTAGGTATTAGGTAGCCATATAGAATTCTTACTTGGTTAGCATCCCCAACCTGATCCTCTGTCTTCCCCATTTCAGTAAATGGCATGACCCTCTATTCCCTCGTATTAGTTAGACTTTGTGGTGCTGTGACAATCACCTAAGAAAAACAACTTAAGGAGAGGAGAGATTTTCTTTGCTCATAATTTCAGAGAGATTAGTCCATTGTTGTTCAGCCCCGTGCATTTGGGCAAAACATCCTGGCAATTAGGAGCATATGGCAGAGATGCTTCACCTGATGGACTGCAAGCAGGCAGAGATGAGAGATGACAAGAGGAAGGGACCAGGGCAAGACAGAGCTCCAAGGACACACCCCAGTGATATATTTCCTTCAACTAAGCCCTTCACTATCTGTCAACAATGCTATTGCATCATGACTGTATCAAAAAATGAATTCATTGACTAGGTCAGAACCTCCAAATCCAGTGAGGTCCTCAAAGCCTATCTATCACTTGGCAACCAAGCCACCAATAGATGAGAGTGTGGGGGTATTTCATATTCAAACCACAGCAGCCTGGCCCCCATGTCAGACCTATTAATTCTTTATCTATTAACTCAAAAGATCTGCCCTCTTGTTTAGCAACACAAACAAAAAAAGCTTCATTTCCTATTAAAACTGCTATAAAAGTCATTCACAACCTAATACTGGCTCAGTTTCTTTAGCCACAAAAAGAACTCAGTTTTGCAAACATGAGACCAATCTCCATACTCTGAAAGGAACTGAAAATATTTGTTTTCTAACCTGAGAGTCCAAAGATGGGATGACACTCTTTCCCGTAAGTTTATTAGAACTTTAAAATACTACAAATAAAGTGAGTGAAATTCCATGTTAAAAATAGATTATTTACTCATATTCAACATATAAATACTTACTACCTGAGAACATTTTTCTGAAGGAACGTATTCATGTAATTCCCATGACACCCCCACAAAAAGGAAAAGAATGGGCTTTATTCACCATTTGGGGATTTTGTTGTTGTTTTTCAATTATTTGTTTCGGTAATTACTTAATGTGAGTTTTTCCAGTATTGTCACCTTCTGTCATATGGAAAAATGACCCACTGACATGATAAATCTTCCCTTTACTGCTTTGGTTGTTGTTGTAAAATCATAGGAGACCATTGTTTTGGACTAAGCTCTTGCAACCAGATGCCCGCAGACAAATCACTCCCTCTGAGGTTCCACCTAGGTGAAGCTAAGCTGTTTATCTGACCTTCAGAGAAATCAGGATTAGAGAATAGAGCAGTCAAAATTTCCATACGGACCAGTTTCAATTGGCATGATCAAGTAGTTCCCCAGCCTTAATCCTTATGCGAAAAAGTAACTTTTGTTAATGCCTCAGTTATTTTCCTATTGTTTCCTGTCCTCACCTTACCAGAAAAGACTTTGAAATGATCTTTTGTTTGCTTCTGCTTTCTTCCTTTTTCTGTTATTTTTAAATTTTATTCTTTGAAAATTTCATACATGTATACAATGAAATATAGTCATATTCACCCCCCACTTTCTCCCAACTCCCCTTAGATCCATCTAACATATGCCCCTCTCACCTTTATTTTTCTCCCCTTACTCTTCCTCTTTTAGTAACTAAGCCCAATTAGTGTTGCCTATATGTACATAGTTTGGGGTCATCTACTGGGGTGTGGGCAATTTATCAGTGGCTACTCCTCATAGAAGAATAATTCTCCCTCCCCTCTGTAGTTATTAACTGCCAATGGCTCCCCAGTTAGGGTAAGGACCTCATTAGCAGTCCCCCCCTTCATGCTGGAATTTTTGCTGACTTGATCTTGCACAGGTCCTGCGTAGGTATCCACAGCTGCTGTGAGTTCATGAGTGCAATAGCCATGTCACATTCAGAAGACATTTCACAGAAAAACCAACCTCCTCAGTTGCTTGACTCATGAGAACAACTATTTCATTCTATTTTATACAATGAGTATTGCTTGATCCTAGAATCAGAAGTAAACTCAACTCAGCTCTCCTTGTCCTTTGATAAAGTGAAACAAAGACGCGTAGAGAATCTGGTATCTCTACCACCGTGTGCACTCCAAGTTATGCCTTATGCCTGGCTTCCAATAGCTGGTGTAAATGTAGACTCCGCTTGCCTGGCCCACCAAATACCATCTGTCATCAAATACTGAAGTGTATCACCTTGTGAACACAGAAACTGTATTCAAGACTGGTGAACATTCTTTTAGGATCAGAAAGAGTTACTGTGACTGTGTATTCTAAATGATTCACTTCATAGCAGACATTAAATAATTTATTTTAGTTTGGTTTCTAATGAGACTAGTAAACTATCCCACTAAACATTTGTATTTAATTTAATATTTAAAATTTAATAATTTAAGCATGTAACATATGTGATTTTTTGGGGTACATAACATGATGAATGAAAAGGGAAATGTCTAACTGAATAAAGACTTTAAGTTTGTCAACCCCAATCTGCTCCCTTGAAAACTTTTTCTGAGAGCTTTTCTCCAAAGCAGCAATGAGATATCCATCAAAGTTTGACAGTATTTCCTTGAGTAATATAGCAGGCACCTTTTTGTTTTCAAAGTTTCCTGCACAGAGTGTTTTGTGTAAGTGGACAATAAACCATTTTCTAAAATGCAATGAACAAAATTTATAGTGCCTTTTCATATAGATGCTTTCAATTTTTCTTTTTTCTTTTTAAAATTTTATTTTTTCTCAAATTTTTACAATTTTCATACAATATAGTTTGATATTTAGATCCCCTCTCCTATCCATACACCCCCTCTATTGGCCCCTACCCAATTTAATATACTCTTTTATATATACATATATGTGTGTGTGTGTATGTGTGTGTGTATGTATATTATACGTCCTACAGAGTCTGATTTGAGGCCCCAAACGTCCTTCAGTGTGGGTTCAGTTACTGGGCCCACCAACAGTACCATCCCTGTATAACACGGTCTCTCCCCCTCCCAGTAGCCATCAATTGCCAAAGTTTCCTAGGTTGTATTAGGATTTCTTACCTACTTCCCCATGTCTATGCTAGGATTTTGTCTAGTTTGAGGTTGTATGGGACTTGTGCATGCTGTCACCATTGTTGTGGGTTTATATGCATAGCTGACCAGCTGTCTGGAAGACTGTTTCTTTGTGGTCATTTTCTCCCTCTGGCTCTTAGCTTTCTGCTGTGCTATGATCCTTGAGCTTTGGGAGGCAGAGGTTGGGAATAGGTGTCCTATTCAGAGACAAGCACTGAGGCCTCTTGTTCTCTGCACATTTGCCAATTGTGGGTTTCTATATTAATCACCATTATTTTTTTTTATGTGTATGAGTGGTTTGCATGCATGTAAGTGCCACTGTGTTGTGCAGTGCCCTTGGAAGCCAGAAGAGGGCATCAGATCTCCTGGAACCAGAGTCATGGGTGGTTGTTAGCCACCATGTGGGTGCTGAGAACATAAGAACCTGGGTCCTCTGCAAGAACAGCCAGTACTCTTAACCACTAAGCCATCTTTTCAGCCCCTCACATAGATGCTTAATGGATATTTATTGAGTGAAAATATTCTTTAACTTTTGTCCTAATGCCTTGAAAGCATTGTAGACTTTTATTTCTGGACAAACTTCTCAATTTTTTCTTTAGGCAAGGCACTCTGCTAGTTTTATCTTAATATATGAAAACTCCCAATGAAAGGGTAATGAGCTTGATAAATTCTTTGAATGTTTTATTTTAAGCAAAGGATAAAGTGAATTTGTTTTCTCTGTCTTGTTTTGAGAACATTCTAATAATAAGCAATATTTGCACGTAGGCTATAAGCATAGTTTGCCATCATCTATTTGTACATAATAATAATTTCTAAATATTCTAACTCATGTGGATGGAATAGAGAAGAGAAAGCAGAAAGTTTCAATGTGGGTTGTAGGATGTAGAGACAGGTAAATGTAATGAGGATCAACCAAAGTCACTGCAGAAACTTGATCTCAGCATAGAAGGTTTCAAAATGGCTCTGTAGGCTTAGTGTAGTTGACAGAGGGCTAACGAGTCAGTTACCTAGTTAACTGCACTGCTAAATTGGTCAAATTTTTCTGTAAGATGTTCTTCACCCTTAAAGAAAACCAGAACATAGGAACAGAACACCATCATGAGAAAAACAACTCAAAATTCTTCTTTAATAACAGTGGGTAGAGAGTGCTTTGCTATAGAGATATAAAAGGCAAAACTGAAGAAGGATGGTGGTAGTTATTGATCAAACTCCAGAGAGATAAACACTATAGATTCAATCTATTCATTAAGGAACTAGAACTGGAAGATTTATGCTTTTAGCATCATAAGAAAATTGAATATGAATGATTGACTGACTTAGTCTATTATTTTAATAATGCTGCATAATTGCATGCCACGAAGACATAGCCCTTTTGTAGAGACAAGAGACACAAAGTAGAAATTAAGTAACAAGTATAGAATGTGCCTTTTATAAGTCACTCAAGTGGCAGACCTGGACTGCGTATGGCTGTGATCCCAGCTGCTCAAAACAGAGGCATGAAAATAACAAGTTCATGGTGCCCTATTTGAGATGAATGACTGTTTGTTCATGGCTCCCCAGAGGAAGGTACACAAGGGGACAGGAACTAATAAATTGATATTTACTTTTTTTATCCCCTTGGTGAATTTTCTGAGATGCCTTTCATAAGCTTTCTCACAAAAGCCTGGTAAGATCAAGCATCAGTTACCCATAGTGGCAGCCAATTTCTGAAGATATATTTGAACTCATTCTGTTTCTTGTTCTCTCAGATTGTCAGCCATGCTTTTGGAGATTACTGCTCAAATAAAGTACTAATATGCAATCCTATATTTTAACTCTTCTTTTGAGAGACCCAGTGTCAAATAAAGGTAGAAGAAAGTGATCTGATAAAAAAAGACCATAGTGCAAGAGTATTAATTTCAAAGAAAAATGGAGAGGAATTTAAGAGACTGACTCCAAAAGAATTACTACAATGTAAAAGCTGAACAATGAAGAAAAACAACATCTTGGAGGGCAAGATAATGGGTTTTAATCTAGATGAGGCCATAACTTAATGGTAAAATTGGGAATTGGGACTAAGATACAGGACTCAAGTGTGAGTTGAAATCTTGAGAGAAAATGAGCTCTGTAAAACACTTTATAGAGGACCAGACTATTTCAGAGAATGGCCAGACCCCAAGAACTAAGAGGAAAATAAAATGGAATCTTCTGAGTGAGCACTGGAGAAAATAGAAGAGTTTATAGTAATGTGCAATTGCAGGCGAGTGGGAAGGGCATGTAATTCAGCTCTGCACTCAGAGGCCAGACCGAAGAGGATCTAAATGGAAATGGATAGTAGACAGGGGACAAGGGGATTCAGCAATGTATCTGATTTACTGTGCAGATGAATGTAGAGGGAGAAAGTCACTCTTAGAAAGTAACAAGCTTGCTAGGCATAAACTGAAAGAAAAAATGAGTTTACCTTATTTTCAAATGAATTTTATTAAAATTAATCACTCAGTACATAGAAAATCTGATCTTTATCTCAGCTTTCCCACATTTATACATTTTTAATGCTTAAGAACACTAATTTTTAAAAAAAGATGAACACTCACATGCACTTTCTCTAAGATGTTGGCCCACAGAATGGCATTATTGAAAAGTACATCTCTTCCAAAAAATATTGGAAGAATTCCACTTGAATAAATATTGCATAACTCAGTGCCTACTTTTGCATACCCATATTTGTGGTAAGCTAATCCTGGTTTCCAAAAAAAGGTTTTTGTGCTGTTGAAAAGCATTTCTGAACTGCTGCCAGTTCCATCTTGTGATTGAAGTTGCTTGGTATAAAGGAGGGTTAGAAGGGGTGAGATGCCAGGCAGGTATTCAGAAAGAGAATTTGATTTTTGTGTTTTATATCTGAGTCATAGTTTAGATAATGTTTTACAAAAAAAAAGTTTTCACATGTAATCTGATGATTTTCTACTTTTCTATTGGGTGTTTTCAGTCTTCTTTAACTGCCTGTTTTGCACGTAAATGACAGTTGATCACAGTCTGCTTAGATTTTAGCATACACAGTCCCTCCAGGGTAGATTTCTTATCTGTAGGATTTACACTTTAGATTAAAAAGTTACTGTCCTGAGTGACATTTAAGACAATGACTAATGGTCCACAGAGAATGAGTGAACCTTACAAATGACATCTTGTTTATCTGGTTACTTCTTGTAAGCCTCTTGGTTAGCAGACAATATAATTGTGACAATCAAACTAGAATTCATTTGCAGGGCTTTTTCTCCTTGTTTCATAGTCTCATGAATATCACACCACCTGGTTTCAATGGATAATAAGCTATTGCTGAGTTCTCTCCTCAAGTTTTACACCTGTTTTGCTTGCTCAACATATAGACCAACGAATATTACACCAATTATCTTAACTTTCATTTTGGTGTGGAACTTCATTGTTTTGGGATGTGGGATACAAGAAATACAAATTCCTTGCCAGGCATGGTGGCGCATGCCTTTGATCCCAGCAACTCAGAAGGCATAGGAGGGCAGATCAATACTACCTGTCTGGTCTGCATAGGGAGGAGTTCCAGGCCAGGGCAGTTGGGGCTACAGGGAGACCCTGTCTCAAAAAGACTGAAAAGAAGAAAGAAAGAAATACAAGTTCTTCACTGACCTCATAGATAACAGAAATTTTTAAAAAAGGAAGAAATAAAAATGTTTACAGTTCTGCCATTCGGAGAAAAAGCATTGTTGACATTTTAATTTATGTATTGTCATCACTTTGTGTATGCCAATGAATAATCAAAAACACAAATGGGAACACATCAGACATAAACTTTTTTATTAACATGCATCCTGTACTCATGTAACCTTATTTAATATTCCTCCACAACATGATTTATATTGGTCATATAATGCATGAACTAATTCTTTGTTGTTGAATGTTTAGACTGTTTCCAATGCTGTTATGAATAACTATATAGTTAATTCTTTCCCAATTTCCTTAACTCATCTTTTTAGATGTATTACTACATTATTTCTATATTGGCTAGGACTGTTATTTTCAAGCAATAGCAAGCTTACTGAGCTTAACAAAAAAGGAAGAATATGTTGAAATTCAGTAGCGTCATCAGAAGCCTGCAGACAAAGACAGAGTTGGGAACATTCTCTTCATTCCTGTGTACACCAATCTTTGTGCGCTCAACCCATTTTTTCCTTCTTCACCCAGTTGTCTTCCCCAGATTCTAACCAAATGAATGAAGACATGGGCACATTCAGCATGCAAGTTTGTATGTTGTGCATTCAGCCATCCTGAGAAAAACCAAGTCAATCCCAGTCCTTTCTCATCTCCCCACAAACGCAGTATTCTAACTTTCCATAATTGTCAATATCCATTTTGATATGGTCAGCTGGAGCTAGAGATTGATGCTCTGTGACCCTGTCAGCCCTGTAAATAGAAGGGAGGGGCAGTTCAGAAAAGAGTGTGTGGAAGGACACCTCATGAAGCCTGACATTTTCTCAGCTCTCACTCCTCACATCCATTTTCAGTTGGAAATATTTAGTGTAATAAAGTGACATTTTTAAACCAGTAAAATAAGGAAAAACCTTTTTGGCTCTTTTCTGAGAATAGTGTTTCTAATGGAAAAAACTTCTTGGCTTTTTTCCTAAGAATAGTGTTTCTAAGTGCATTAATTTTACCCAATTCTGTACTATAACTTCTTCCCTCGTTTGTGAGCTGTGTATCTGCAAAGGAGATGCCGCACTCCAAAAGCACGCCTTCTCAATCACCTGGAAAAGTATCTATTGTCAAAATCTTAATAAAACAAGAAAATTCTGTGGTGGAACAAAGTCGTAAAATTTGTAAGCTGCTTTCATTTAGACTTATGTAAATGTAAAATTCTGTTTCTCATATAATAAATTCAATCGTTATAAGAAAAATACTTCTATGATTCAAGAACAGGACATTAATAGAGAAAAATCATGACCAACTCGAAATAAATCTAAGGTATCTGTGGACTTCCATTATTCCGTTAGAAATGTATTTCCATAGGAATGTAACTTTATTTTTTATTATATTTATTTATTTATT
>NW_008329666.1:1378264-1392407 GCF_000622305.1 Nannospalax galili
CATGCACCACCTGTAACTTTATTTTATAACACAAATGGCTTGACAAAAAAATCCATCTAAAATTGGAGCTATTTTTGTAAATCTAGGCTTTTGGTGTTCCTAAATGCACTTAGGTGAAGAGATTCACATTAAGGTCTGATGTGTATGTTCTTCCAAAGTGAGTGGAAGACAAAGGCAAGCGCCTTCTGTGTTCTTGAGACTGCTCTGCAGATGTAACTTTATTTTATAACACAAATGGCTTGACAAAAAAATCCATCTAAAATTGGAGCTATTTTTGTAAATCTAGGCTTTTGGTGTTCCTAAATGCACTTAGGTGAAGAGATTCACATTAAGGTCTGATGTGTATGTTCTTCCAAAGTGAGTGGAAGACAAAGGCAAGCGCCTTCTGTGTTCTTGAGACTGCTCTGCAGATCCCAGAGACCTGGAGGGCTGGTGGTGTAGCAAACAGGACCAAACAAACAACTCTAGTGTCCTGCAGATCTATTTACCTAGAAGCTTTCCAACCACAGCGCCATCTCTTTATCCCTAAGCATATCTCAACCAAGTTCCAGCAGTGAGGAACAAAGGCTGTTTACCAGATGATCAGTACACACCCAGACGCTGCTGCTCCAGATAATCAGGTCACTAATGAGTGGAAATTATACTGTAACTTAGGAGATTCCAAGCTACAAGGGATGTTTACACATGCTCTTTAAAAACAATCACAGACCCAAAAGTAAGCAGCTGTTGATCTTAAGGGAAATGTAATATACATTCCTTCATCTCTCTCCATTGGGATAATTAATTTGTTAATTTGTTTGAAATACTAGAAATCAAACCTTGCATTGTGTACATGTGAGGCAAGCACTCTATCAGTAAGCCTCACTCCCAGCCCTGGGATAATTTTAGTCATCATAAAAGGAGCTATACAACAAATGCACGTATATCACAGAAAAAGTAGAAATTGCACAAAAGCAAAAGAACAAAAGTTATTGTAAGTGCTCTTTAATCTTGTTACTCAGAAATAGCCTGTGTGTGTTTGCTGCATGTCCTCCCAAGGCTTTTTATTTTTGTATATACTTATATAAATTGTGACTCTACTTAGAAGGCTGCCAAATGGGCCTCCAAGAAGGGCTGTTATGTGCCATGACTCTAACAAAAATAGTTCCTTCAGCTTCTCAGATCTCAGTTTCCAATCTCCTGCCAGCAACCTGCAAAAAGCACATATTCACATCCATGAAAACAAGTGACATCTTTAGGACAGGGAGATCTTAAGTCAAACACATAAAACATTTCCCTTAGAGAGAATAATATGTACTACACAGTGAAAGAACACTGAATCTTCATAAGGCAGCCTCCTCTGCTGTGGAGCGCTTTGTATTACAACATTCAAGTTTTGCAGCTAGTTCACCATCTCATATACCTTGCATTCAGATGAAAGATCAGCTCAGGAGCTATTAAATGTACTCTTCAGGGTTTTCAGATCAAAGGAATAACCTGCAGTAAAAATATATCCATCAGTCGCAAAACAAAAATATAAGCCAGTTTATTCCTTTGTCAGTTTAGTAGGTTTGAATCTTCTCCATTCAGGTTTCAATTGGCCAAGTTTCAATAGAGGCACAAGTTCAAGCTTCTTGTTTTTGGATCTGCTGTTGCAGGCGCCTAACTCTCCTTCCTGTAAGGAGTGTCTTGGTCACAGAGCAGAAAGCTGAGGAGGATTTTCTATTTTAATAAGTTGTTTACTTAAAAAATATTTTATTTATTTTTTTATGTGTATGAGTGTATTGCCTGCATGTATGTAAATGCACCTGTGTCATGTGGTGCCTACAGAGGTCAGAAGAGGGTGTTGGAGCCCCTGGAACTGGAGTTACAGACGGCTGTTAGCCACCATGTGGGTGACAGGAATCAAACCTGGTCCTCTACAAGTGCAGTCAGTGCTCTTAACGGCTGAGTCATGTGTCCAGCTCCATTTTCATAATTTAGACAATTTATATTTTTAAGTTGGTTGCAATAAGAATGTACTCATATATTAGTTACAAAATAAAAAAAAAATAAGCCGGGCATGATGGCATACGCCTGTAGTGCCAGCACTTGGGAGTCAGAGGCAGGCAGATCTCTGTGAGTTCAAGGCCTGCCTGGTCTACATAGTGAGTTCCAGGCCAGCTGGGGCCACAGAGAGACACTGCTTCAAAAAGACCAAAAAATAAAAATAAATAAATAAATAAATAAAATAAAATAAAACTACCAACATTACAGCTAACAAAAGTGGAGACTCCACCACCAGCATGTTGAAGGTTGAGGTGCCAAAGCTTTGGTTGTATTGTGGCCCGGTAGAAAGCTTGAGCCACAAATCAGTGCACTTGGCTCTGTAATAGCCAAGCAACCTTTGAACACGCCAGTCAATGCCCTCATTTGCTTGAAAGGCATCTTGAAATGCTACCGTTCTGCAGTAGGTAATGCTCATTTGAATACACTAGTTAAAAGAAATAGCCTTTCAGTTCTTCAAAGAAGATTTAATCTCTGAAGAATCTTACTGGAATAAGGAAAAAATTGTCATTTTCAGATTTCCCGCCCCTGTTCTAGGGTTCTGTCGGAGTCCCAGGCACACTGTACGGTCCTCATTTCCAGAAAGGCCGTCTCTCCTAGACAAAAGCACTAGCTTACTCTTTGTCCAGTCCTTCAAGGATTCATGAACAGAGGTTCTCAGCTTCCTTTTGCTTGGCCATATGACCCTTAACCCTTTAACTGCCATCTCCCTGCTGTGTTGCTCCTGTGTTTGGTCTGTTAAGAGTCAAAAGGGCAGAAGTCCGCAATTATCATCTCCAGGCTCCCTTGCCAGCATGCTTCTTCTCCGGCTGCTAACAGGTACTGTCAAGATATTGGAAGGCAGAAGTTGTGTCTCAGAGAGCAGTGATGGCAGTTGCTGCTGTAGTAACTGTGTTGCTCTGGGAGACTCCAGAGCAGCCTGCAATAGTGTCTCCACCAGCACGAGCAGGTACAGGCTTCTGAATCCCAGCCTGTGGGTGTCACCCATTTTGCTTTTCACTGCCTACCAACCTTCCTTCCCCATTTTCTCCATTCTATTACTTTTATAACCAGATCCTTGAATGAATTAATTTCCTCCAAATTAGATACCTTTTTTTCTTACTTGGATCTTAACCTCCCCTCCTGTGTTTCCCCCTGCTTTTTATCCATGAGCCATCATATCGCAGATCTACTTCTTACATTCTATGTGAGGGTCATATGCTGCTCTTGGTATTCTCGTATCTAGTTAAGTGCTGGTCATTTAGGAGTCTCCTAGTCACAAATACTGGAAACCCAACCAAAGAAATCAAAGGCAAATAGAAGATGTATTATGAGACTACAAGTATCAGTTATAGGGTATTTGAAGCTTCGATACACCCAGGCTTTCAGAAATATCCATGGGAACACTGCAGGTAACTATATTGGTTAGCTAAATGTTGCATAACAACCCACCCTTATTATCAAACAACTTGCTATTTTACACAAGTACATGGGTTGACTGGGTAGTTTTGTTTACCTAGGCTGGGCTTGTAGGATCCCAGTTGGGCTTAGTCTCTTAGCTAGCTGGTAGGTTAGCTAGGACTGGCTTCTTAGTATGACTGCTCCTGGGGCAGCATAGCTATGCTCCTTAAGCTAACCAAGCCTGATCTCAGGGAGTAGAAGAGGACACCTGTGCTACAGTTTGGATCATGAGTGTCTCTCAAAGGCTCATGTGTTGAAGGTGGTCCTACAGCATCTCTCTCTCTCCTCTCTCTCTCTCTCTCTCTCTCTCTCTCTCTCTGTCTACCATAAGATGAAGTTTCCTCTGCCAGGTTTTCTTACCACCTAAGCCTCATCACAGGCTCCAAACAATGGACTGACACCTCTAAAACTGTAAGCCAAAATCAAACCTTTCCTCTTATTAAGTGGATTATCTAAAATATTTTGGTATAGTACTGCCTTGAAGTTGACATTCTCACTTTTGCCCAATCAGAAAATCAAATCAGATTCAAGCAAAAGAATATCAGGCTTTGCTTTTTCTTTTTTCTTTCTGTTTTTTTTGTTTGTTTGTTTGTTTTTTTTGGTCTTTTTGAAGCAGAGTCTTCCTGTAAGCCCCAGCTGTCCTGGAACTCACTATGTAGACCAGGCTAGCCTTGAACTCAGAGATCTGCCTGCCTGTGCCTCCCAAGTGCTGGGACTACAGGCGCGTGCCACCACTCCCAGCTCTTCTATTTTTTTGAGACAAGGTTTCACACTAGCCCAAGCTGGTCTGAACTTACTATGTACCTCAAACTGACTTTGAATTTACTGCAGCCTTCCTATCTTAGCTTCCCAAGTGCTGGGATTGCAGGTGTGTACCACCATGCTAGCTAGCTACATTTCACAGTTTGAAGGGAAGAGCTGAGTCTTATTTTAAAGACAGTGGAATGCAAGAAAGGGAGTGGACTGAAGCCAGGTACAAGTCTGTCTGCTACAGGAATCCAAGAAATATCCTCTGCTTTTCTGGGAAGGTTTGTTTTATTCTTCTTTCATTGCAGACCAACTTTCTTCATTCCAGCCCACGTGCTGGAAACAAAGCTGCTGCGATCAGCTCCCGGATTTATACGTCTATGTTCAAAGAGCGAACCAGGCCAAAGCTGGAAACTTGGCCTCCTTCATTTATCCTAGACAAGGTCTGGTGAGTCAACTCAGGTACCCCATTTGCAGATGAAAACCTGTAGTCTAAAAGAGAGAGTCAAATTGATCTTGTCTCTGTCTGCATGTAGATGGGAAGGGAGAAGTAGGTAGCGATGAGAAAAGGGAGCAGCAGTACAAATGTCAGATAGAGCTACACAGTTTAGAAGTGGCTGCCTGTGTCTTGAGTTTGGGGGAATATCTTTCTAACCATGGCTTAGGTCATGACTAAGGAGGATACTGGGCTGGTATGGTGAACAAGAGCATAGGCTCCAGAATAAGACTGCCTGTGTTGGTACCTGGTAGAACCTGCCTGTGTGATGTTGAGCAATTCTTTGTGTCCTTGTGGTCCAATTACCTTATTTTTTAAGCTATCTTGTCAACTGCTGTGAAGATTTAATTAGCACTATGTATAATAGTGCTCATATACAGTAAATGAAACTATTATTACCACTAAAGAAAAAGTGTTGAGTACTGAGATTAGGATTCAGTATTATAAGCCAGCATGGTGGCATGTGCTATAATCCCAGCACTCAGGAGTCAGAGACAGGAGGATTGCTGCAATTTTGAGTTCAACTAGGTCTACACGGAGAGATCCTGGCCAGCCCCAGTTACACAGAAAGATCCTCCCTCAAAAGAACAAAACAACACACACACACACACACACACTCTTGCACATACACACACACACTCTTGCACACACACGCACACACACACACTTGCGCACACACACTTGCACACACGCACACACACTTGCACACACACATGCACGCACACACACACACTTGCACGCACACACACACACATGCACTTCAGTACAGCACTTGTGATTTTTTTCCCATTAACTTTCATTGTCGTGGTTGTTTGCTTGGTGCTTCTACAGATTCAAACTTTGAAATTAAATTGCACACACACACACTTGCGCACACACACTTGCACACACGCACACACACTTGCACACACACATGCACGCACACACACACACTTGCACGCACACACACACACATGCACTTCAGTACAGCACTTGTGATTTTTTTCCCATTAACTTTCATTGTCGTGGTTGTTTGCTTGGTGCTTCTACAGATTCAAACTTTGAAATTAAACGGATCACAGGATATCCCTGTTGGAAATCCCAGATGCATGGTTATCATTCTATTAGTCATCCTTTCAAAATAATCCTTCAGGTTTTGTGTATGTTCCTGAAAGAGACAAAACATTAAGTCAAAATGTACAAAGGCCAGGAAGGCCAATATGCCAGTATTTCTAAAGTGAGGCTGTGAACCATTAAGATAGAGATCACAGTGACTCTGCCCTAGGCTATTATAAGTTCTACAAGAATACAATTTTGAAAAAGATTTCCTTTAAGTGCTACACAAAGCCCTGGAACTTAAACAAATTAATAATTACATGACTAATAGTTCTGGCCCAAAGAGGGAAAATCCACTTAAATATTGAAGAGGAGTGGGCGTGGGGGTGGGGGTGGGGGCCAAGGATACGACTCAGCAGCCGTAGAGCACTTACCTAGTATATACCAAGCCCTGAATTTGATCGCCAGCACTGCAAAAGAAAAACAAAAAGACAAAGATTCATTGAAGAGCACCTAAGACATACTACATAAAATGCACATAGTTGGGAGTTTAGAGGATGCCAAATCAGGGAAGAATTTTAGCAAAAAATAGTTTGAATTGTCTTTTTCAATTTATAAATTTTGTTACATATTTTAAAAAATATAACAGTTCTGAATATTGTTATGTTCAGGCAGAGCCTTGAAGTGCAGGCAAGCTGCTAAGAGAGCATGCTGAAATAGCTTCTTCTGTGTTATGAACCACACCTACATTCTTTTTGCATATCCACATAGGAAGCAGCTAGACTGGAGGCAGGCAATTCCCTTATAATCTTATCAAAAATAGAAGCCAATAGTTTTAATGACTCACTTGTTTCCTTCTGCTTTCAATCCTTATCTTGGGCCCACAGATTGCATTACAGTTGGTAAGTAATTGTACATCTTTTGTGAGACACCTTGAAATGCTCTGGCATGGTAATAAGCTGGCCAGGTTTTGGAATTCCTAAACAAAGCTGAGTTTGGAACAAGGCCCTCTTGAATGTAGTACTTCACATTACAGAGAATCACCAAATAAAGATCAGATTCAAGTCTTTAATAAATAAAATACATTTTCCTATAATGAAATCTGCTTGTGTTATCCTTTTCTTCTAAAATACCCAAAGAACACATCTTATTGTAAAACCTATGTAACCTGATACTTACAGATTTTCTATTTTTACTCTATACTGTCCTTGGCCCCACTTTATTTTCTCTTAATGTAGTATAAGTGAGTATCTGAAATCTATAAACAATGCTAGTTTGGGTGAGCATCCAACTGATATTAACCTGAGCAGAACTGATTTGGTCACTAATATAAGGTCACGTGTAAGCGGAACATGGCAGTAACCTCTGGTTGCTCCGTTTTCACCAACCCTATATTGACAACACTCTTGGTACTCATCTGGGAACATGGCTACCCCAAATCAAGGCTGTTTTTCTTAGCATCCCCTGCAGCTGAGTGTAAACTAATAACTTTGTTCTGGAAGATGGAATCTCCATGGCACTAAGTATGACTACCTCTGAACTTTTGCATAAGAGAAATAAATCCCTGTTATCCCCATATCCCACTACCGACTGTGTCTCATTCAGTAAAGTGGTAATGGTATGGATAATAATGTCATTGTCATTAGGGGCATTAAAAAAAAAATCCATGAGAATCTATTGACCATGCCTCAGTTTATAATTTGAGTGACCGACTTTCCTGAGCTTTTAATAGCAGGTCTAATTTCAACAGAAATCAATTTATTTATTTATTTATTTATTTATTTATCTATCTATTTATCTATTTATTTATTTATTTATTTACCAGTAGCCCCAGCTGGCCTGGAACTCATAGAGATCCACCTGCCTTTGCCTCCCGAGTGCTGGGACTAAAGGTGTGCACCACCACACCCAGCAGAAATCAAAGTATTCTTAAAGATGCAAAGCATGTATTGGTAAATGGGTGCCTGCTGGAGGCTATCACACACCCTATCTATGTGTTCTCTCTCTAAGATGAAGAATGAGAACTGGGTCCAAACCATAAGACAGATCTATTCTGCAGAAACATTTAAGGAGGAATGTAAAGTCATTAAAGATGATAAAGCTTAAAATACTGAGTAAAAAAATGTATTTGAACTATTGAGACGGTCTCATTATTGTAGCCATGGCTGGCCTGGAGTTGCTATATAGACCAGGCTGGCCTTGAATTCACAGAGATCTTCCTGCCTCTCTGCCACTCCAGTGCTGACATTAAAGGCATGTGTTACCATGCCCAGCTAGAGGGTAAACATCTTGATTTTATATTCTAGCTTTTCCAATTGTCTCTGATATGTAGAGTTATGAGTCCTCAAAACAGTGCATCTGTTTAAAATTATGCAACCATTTTTCTATGAAAAATACAGCATCTTTTCTTATTTTTTATATTTCTCTACTGATCATTTCTTAAAAGATTTTCATTCACATTCATAGATAAGTAATTCTCAGGTAAATTAAAAGAAATAGCCATCCATTGTTTACATTTTTATTTTTGTCATGCAAAATTTAGGTGGTCAGCTAAATATATATTTAATCATTTCAAAGCACACAGTTTAAGCTATAATTTATAAACCATTTTATAGGTCATATATAAAATAAAAAATCCTTCATTTTGAAGTCTAAATATTTTGTCTAGTGTTATCAGGTAAGATTGGCTTTCATTACAGTTTTTGTATTGGGATTTAGAGCTTTATCAACAACAAAGCACATTCCACCCATTGGTCACCTTTGTTAGGTCTGAAAACCATAGGTCAAATACCAATCACCTACCCAGCTATCAACTAGGCCCTGGGGACAAGCATGTGCATGCAGTTCTTAATTCCTGAGAAGAGGAACATCTGTGAGAACACTGCAGTGCCTCCTTAGAGAGACCCATGCAAATCCTTCGCTGCTGGTCATCTTCTCTAGGAAGACAAAATGAGTGATGAGTGTTCGCCTCTCACCTCTTTAATAACAGCAAAACTGATTCTACATTGTCTGCTGTTGGTTGAGAAAACATCTTCCAGAAAAAACATTTCTTGTGTGTGTATGTGTGTGCTCATGTTCATGTGTGTGCATGTGCACATGTGTATGCATTCATATGGAAATAGCTTCCTCAATTACTCTCCCCCATTAATTTTTAGACAAGGTCTCTCACTGAACCTGGAGCTCACTGATCCAGCTAGACTGGCTGGCCCAAAAGCCCCTGGGATCTTCCTGTTTTTGCCTCCCCAATGCTGGGCCTTCAGGTGTATGGCGCTGTGCCATCTTTGTACATGGATACTGGGGATCCAAACTCAGGTCCTCATGTTTGCCCAGCAAGTATCTCATAGACTGAGCCACTTCCCCAGCCCCCATAAGAACTATTTCTTTTAAATATAACATATCAAGTCCGGTATGTCTTAGTATTTATCTAAGTATATAAACACATGGTCAACATAGTATAATCATACTAACATATGTTTCCTGAATCTTTTCTGTTTTCTCAAATTTTGATTTTATTCCACTTACATTAAATAGATTAAAACTGAACAGAAGAAAGAGAATAAAATATAAAGTCACTACTTGAACATTTCTTTGAATATTTTTACACTCAATTATTTTTTAAAATTATGATTATTATTGGTAAAGTATGATACAGCAAAAAAGAAACAAAGAATTATGAGATCTGACTTCTATTCTTGCCTCTGACCTTAATTTGTAATGTTACACAGGAAGACAGTGTGCAGCTCTGTCTGACTTGTACTGTGAAGAGGACTAAACTAAAAGATCTCTGGGCCATTTCCCTGGAAATTGAGATATGCTAAAGTTATAATTTAAACAAACACTTAAAATATTTACTTAGTCATGGACTGGAGAGATGGCTCACTGGTTAGGAGCACTGGCTGCTCTTCCAGACCACCTGGGTTCAGTTCCCAGCTCCCATATAGTGGCTATCAACCTTTCATAACTCCAATTTCAGGGGATCCAATGCCCCCCTTCAGGACTCTGTGGACATTGCATGCACATGGTGGACTTACATGCATGCAGGCAACACACATACAGATAAAATAAAATATAAATAAATAAGAATATTTACCTAGTCAGACCTTAGTCATGTATTGGGCTTTGAAGTCATGGGCTTCAAAGCAAGTTCAGGATGTGGGCAACTTAGCAAGACCCTGACTCAAAAAGAAACTTAGAAATGACTGGGGCTGTTGTAGTGCAGTGTTACAGCACTATGGGTTCAGTGGAATTTGTTAGTGTGGTAGCACTTATGGGACAGTTTTATGGAAATTTTAAGTAGATACTAATGTTTAAAGATTACAACTGTGTGAATCATCTATCTGAAATGGTTGTTTGGATTGAGTATGATTGTTTTATACTTGATGAGATACGTGATGAGAATTTAAATATAGAACCAGTAATTGAAAGCCAAACTTACACATGGAATATGTTAAGTGGTAAGCAAGCCTGCATATTTATTGCTAAAATAATATTTTTTCTGTGTTTGTTTTGCAAACTTTCAACTTACCAATGCCTAAATTTTGGTGAAAACATCGAAATGGTAAGACTATTCACACTACTAGATTCAGTAGAAATTAAACCACTACAAAATCAGCTAGATCTCATTACATAGCAAAATTTAGACACTGGCAATGGCTGTAGTCCACAGTGTGTTCTCAGAGAACCAATTCCTCTTTTTCTTTTTCTTTTTTTTTCCTGAGCTAAAACAGCAAGCAATGCAGGCCAGACTGGCCTCAACCTCACAATCCTCCTGTGTCAGACTCCCACATGCTGGGATTACAGGCCTGCGCTACCAGGCCTGGCTTTATTCCTCTCCCCATTCCTGCTGTTAAATCTGTGACCCCACCCCCACCCCACCCCACCAAACCCCCCCTCCCGATTCTGTCCGACTGATTCAGGGTACAGCTGACTATGACCTTTTTCTACCAGCTGCCACACAGACACAAACATCTCAAGGGAGCAGTCTGTCTCACATTTCTCTCAGACGGTTTTAGTGGCAGAAAAAGAAAAACGAAAGAAAGAAATCTAAGAAATCTCATGATTCTTTGAGTTTTCCTCAGGACTTGCATTGCTACTATCCTTCTATCAGCTGATTTATGTTGATTTTACAATTCTGCAGAGAGAATGCCACATTATTTAGGAGCCTGGGTGCAGTTTCATCTGCTGCTAAATGAATGCAGATAAGGAAAGGGAGTGCTGTAAGTTAAGGAAATCTCATTTATATGCAAAAGGCAAGTGTTAGCCCAACAGCTGTCTTCACTAGTCTAACAACAGTCCTGGAACATAGGGTCACAGTCACTTGACTCAGGCTGACTGATCAGGACATGAGGGCTAGGTAGACTATAGATGAGCACAAGTCATACATGGCTAATAACTGAGGGTGCCTGGAATCATGCTTAGTTTGAAATTATAAACTGGGGATAGGGAATACTCTAAAATAAACAGAATCTTTGTGATGTTAAGAAATATAGAAAGAAGGGAAAGTTAGGTTAGCAAAAGACCCAAATGTGTAGAGAAAGCAGTATTAAAACACATGCTTGAACTGATGTTGATTAGTGGGTTTTCTTTCTATAATTCCCCAATGTAATCTATAGGTTTTTCTATTGGCTAATATCATATTTTATATGCATCATTCACAGTTAGAAAGATTGTTGTGATTGAATCACCAGCTTGTATAGAAAGTGGAGAAAAAAAATCAAGTTATGAGGTATTTTTCTAAAAACAATGCTGAATCTGTTCACATAGCAGAAAATTCAAAATGTTGAAAGATGTGATGTTAGCTTCCTGATTTCCAGACTTACTCCTGCCTTGCACTGTCAGCAACTGTATCGTATTTATTTGTCTGCAAGAGCCATAGATTCTCTCTCTGCCATAGTACAGCTGTATTCAGCTGGTGAATGCAAATTATTTAATAACCTGTCATGGAATTCTTTAACCAAGTCATTATTTAGGAATAAAGTGCTAAGTGCTCATTCTGTTGCTGGGTGGATTTTCTCAATAGAGCCCAAGGAATTTTACAGACAACAGGCAAATTTTTCCTGCCTTTGAAAATGCGGCAATGGTTAAATAAAAGTACTGAAATTCCTTGAGTCTACTGAATTATTCATAGTAGTCATCCAATTAACAATTCTTCCTTTCCTTTGGAAGATCAATTCATTTTTATGTCACACGAAGGATTCATAAAAAGACATTTATATAATAAATCTGTGATACTGGATTATTTTAAGTCCCTTTGTATTACACATGTTCTATAATAAAACATTAACATTCTTTTTAAGTAAGCTGGGCTTGTGGTGTGTGCTATAACTCTAGCACCTGGAAGGTGGAGGCAGGAGGATGTCTATTTCCAGGCCAGGTAGGGCTACATAGTGAAACCCTGTCTCAAAACCCCCAAAACCAAAACCAAAACCCCAAACTGTTTCGTTTGATTGCTCACATGCTAAAGGCTACTAACTGCCCATACCAACACCCCTAAATGGACAAAATTACATACGTCCTTGTCACTAATGGGAACTTTTGAACTTTTGGATGTTACTTGAACTGAAGAGGACGCTGGCCTATTGCCTCAGTATCCTAGGATGGTCCAGAATGTTGGTTGAAGCAATGTGTCTTGCTATCACCTTCTTTCTACCATGTGGCTATAGAGCAAGTTTCCTTCTTTACTTGACCTCATCTGCTAACTCTAGTGTTGTTTACATGGCCATTACTGAACTTTAGACTCTACTGATTTTTCTAGCTTTCACTTCTTGGTCTTTCCTGCCCATTTTCCCCACATGAAAGTGGTATTACCCTGGATTTTACCATCAAGACTTTGAACAAAGCCATGGTAGTTAGTGTCTTCTCTACTCACCCTCTTTCCGATAGTGTCACTTCACCCAGTCTCCCTAGCCCACATCAAACTCATTCTCTGCCTGGCTATCACTGTGACCATTCTAGGTGGGTTACCTGCCACCTTGCACTTTCTGTGGCCTGCAAATCCCTTTTGTGACCTCATAGACTTCTTATCTGTCATCTGTTCCTTGACGAGAGAAAACTGTTAAAGGACAGAGAAGCCTGTGGATCAAATCTTCTGCAAAGCCAAATGTGTTATTAAAAGGATGGTGATGGCTGGGGAGATGGCTGTCAGTAAAGTGCTTACTGCACAAATATAAAGAACTGATTTTGGATTCTCAAGCACCCACATAAAAAGCTAAGTACATTAGTATACACCTATAATCACAGACTGAGAGGCAGACACATGAGGACCCCTGGGGCTCACTGGCCAACTAGTCTAGACTAATCAGTGAGTTTCACATTTAGTGAGAGACCCTGTGTCAAAAAACTGAACTGGAAAATGACTGAGAAAGATACTCAACAACAGCCTCTGGCTTCCTTATTCACATGCCTACATGTATACACAGACCCTCACACATGTGCACATATATCGCATACATTACAGACACACTCCACGTAAAACATAAAAAGAGATGAACTATGTCCCTAGAGCCAGAACAAATGATGAGAGACATACCAGAGCCAATCAGAAATATGAAGAATTGAAGAATATGAAGACTCGAGAATATGAAAAATATGGAGTGTCCTATCAAGCAGTAAAGGGACTAATGTAATCAAATCAAAGCAAGAAGGGAGTTAATTCCAATTAGGATGAAGGATGAAGATAGAAAACATTAATGACATCAGTTAAATATTTTTTAATGGCCTTACAAGCTACATGTAAAAAGCCAGATGTAAAAAGAAGAGGAGTTGAAATCCTTTTTTTCATTTCTAGGAATTTTCTTTTTTTGCTGAATTTGGTGCCTCATGCCTATAATCACAGTACTTGGAAGGTTGAGACAGGCAGATTACTTGCTGTTCAAGGCCAGCTGGCTACATAGTGAGTTCCAAGCTAGAGTGAGACCCTGTTTCAGGAAATAAAGCAAAAAAAAAAAAAAAAAAAAAAATTCACTGGATGGATGATGTTCATATTGCCAGAAGGCTCTATATAGATGGTTGGGGAAGAAATGATCCCTTTTAATTCTACTTAATGATGGACCCACATGCTGCACACTACAGACATGCCAAGCAATACCTGCAAGTGCAATAATGGCTTGAACACATACGTAGAACTGACAAATTTCTAATTGGATAAGGCCCACTCCTAGGGGTGGAACACACGTCTGGTGCTGTAGACCAGGCCAACACTTTTTGTTGAGAAAGGCTACAGGCCCTAATGGAAAAAACACCATGAGTATATTGTTTAATGCATATAGTACACCTACTGGGATATTTTCTAGGCATCTGTATTTACATTCATGTTACCTGGCCTTGGAGTTACTTCTTTTCTTTTTTAATATTTTATTTATTATTTTTCTTTTATGTGTATGAGTATATTGCCTGCATGTA
>NW_008329666.1:1392465-1406725 GCF_000622305.1 Nannospalax galili
ACCCTGTTTCAGGAAATATAGCAAAAAAAAAAAAAAGAAAGAAATTTTATTGCCAAATATTGTAAGTACATTTTGACATTTTTATACATGCATAAAAATAACGTACTTTGATCACATTCATTTATGTAATCTGTTCTTATCTTTCTTCCCCCTGCCTAGATCGATCTGTTTCCTTGAGACAGGATCCGGCTGTATAACCCTGGCTGGCCTCAGGCTCCTGAATACCTGGACTGCAGGCATGCAACACATGCCCAGCTTTCCTAGATCCACTCTTTCGTAAATTCTGGAAATGTAATAAAAGTGTAAAAGATGAGAGTGGGGAAGATTTGTTTCTTTTCATTTATCATCAGACAAATCCACTTCTTTCTCCATCTGATTTTGTTTAAAGTCAGGCTTGCTTTTCTTGGATCTGAATACAGTACGACAAAGATAACATTGAGAGAGCTGGAATTGTGGTCTTCAGCAATAAAATTCCTACTTTAAAATATGTCGTCATGGCTGGCTGACCTGTTTTTATTTTATTTTTTGGTCTTTTTTGAGACAGGGTCTCCCTGTAGCTCCAGTTGGCCTGGAACTCACTATGTGGACCAGACTGGCCTTGAACTCGCAGATATCTGCCTGCCTCTGCCTCCCAAGTGCTGGGACTAAAGGTGTGTGCCACCACGCCCGGCTTGACCTGTTATTTTAAAAGCATCTTGATACTTAGTCTAGCAGCTAAATGGGGCAGGTGTCTGATTATGCTCAGAATAGTTGTTTAAAAATAGATATTGAGCTGGAATACATTCTGTGTCATATCCATAGGCAATGACCACAATAATTAATGTAAATGAATAGGAGCTAGCTTTTGTGAATTTTAATGAAGCACAGAATTCTCAGTTTCAAAAAGCTGGATGAACCTTTGAGATTACAGTCTAGAGTTCTATAATTTAAATCTCTGTATCTCTCTCTGTCTATCTCCCTGCCTCTTTCTCTCCTCCTCTCTCTCTCTCTCTCTCTCTCTCTTTCAGGTAAGGTCCCACTATGACTGTCTTGAACTTGAGATTGTCATGCCTGAGTGCGAGAGTACAGAATGTACCACCAGCCCAGTTTATGCAGGGGTAATCTTTCGGCCTTTGTAAAAAGGGTAAGATACAAAATATTGTATACCAAAGGATGTACATTTAGTGCTTTTCCTGTGAACTCGATATAATTGACATCATGAAATGAATTTGTTTAGTATCAATATTGGTGATAAGTATTAAGAATTAGAAGTGGATGGAATGAGGCTGAGGAAGACAAAGGTATAGTTGAAGAGATTTGTAGAGAAATGGTGGAAACATGAAAACAAAAGGAAGGCATTTATATGGCATCTACATTGAGTCCTTTAATTTCATAAGAAGTCTGCTTGTGTTATCTTGTACAATCACTACAGAAAACCAATATGGTACTGTTTACCTCATTTTACAAATGATTCAAATGATGGCTGAACCACTTTCAGAGGCTTGATTTTCACCATTTTGTTTCTGCCAATCATGGAATTGTTGGATTTTTAAGGCTGGCTTTTATTATTTGCTAATTGCCGGGAATGGAACTCAGGGCCTTGTGCATACTAGGTGAATACTCTATCACTGGGCTGCACCCTAGCCCCATGAGTTGTTAACTAAGTAGGAAAAGGACTGTAATAGAAAAGAAAAGGGGTGGGGAGGAGAGAGAAAGGAGAGGTCAAGAGAGAGTATTGGGGAGGGTGAATTTGAACAAGGCAGATAAATGATGATAGATGATAGACAGATAGATGATAGATAGGTAGATAGATAGATGATAGATAGATGATAGATGATAGGGAGGGTGAATTTGAACAAGGCAGATAAATGATGATAGATGATAGATAGATGATAGATAGGTAGATAGATAGATGATAGATAGATGATAGATGATAGAGGATAGATATGTGTATATACATATACATGATACAGAGAAATGTATTCTGTGAAATGATGTGATTTAATTAAAAGCATTTTGTGAATCTTGGATCCTTTTGAGAATTTGATAAAAGCTGTCTATATTCTCTCTCCCTAAAAATTTATGATCCAATTTTGGAGAATCCTCAGATGCCATAAAGCAAATCAATGGCTCTCTTGAGCAGTCTTCTGTCATATTTTTAAGTAGCTTTATAATTTATATCATAATATTCTCACATCTTGAATGCATAATTTAATGAATTTTAGTATCATTACAGATTTATACAACCACCACCACCATCTAATTTCAGAACATTTCCGTCACCCTGAAAAGAAATTGTCCATGAGCAGTCAATCCTTATTGCTACCTTATTGCATCTTTGTTGCAAGGTGACCATCCCTATGTAACAGTTGTTACACTTTCTGTCTCTCTACATTTGTAGGCCTAACTTGAAAACATTTGTGCTTTATACACAGTAAAAAATATGTTACCATTGACTTAGGTATACACACAGCCACAGCACAAGTATATGGAACAACGGTCTTGTGCTGTTCAGTGTTTTCTTAGGTGCTCCATTCCATTCCAAAACTTGATTTTTCCTACCAGCTAAGGGGTTGCAATCCCAGTTTGAAAAGTTCTGTTCTAGAGCGTCTATCCCAGATTAAAACCAAACCAAACCCTGGAGCAGGAGGCTCCCTTATTTAACAGCTGAAAAAAGAGGCCCTGGCATGTGACCAGTCCAACACAAACGCCAGGTGGTAGCATTAGAATTCCGTTCTCTTTTGTGTAGGACACTTTGTTCTTTATTCTACTTATTCCATAATTCAAGAAAGAACACAAAAGTGTTTATAAGAAGTCACCAAAAATTTCCTAAATGATCAGGAGAAAAACTAAGTGTTGTAGTTTGGGGCAGGAGAATAAGTTGATTCTTCTGGGGAATGGGAAGCGAGAATGAGCTGGTGGAGAAAGGCACGTCTGTTGCGAGGTGACCAGAAGCATGCCCTGGAGCCCACAGCCTGAGGCTAATTGACCTACACAGCGTTCAAGTTATTAGAGCTAAAGCCAAGCAGCCTTTTCCATGGAGATGTCTCCTGGGGGCTCTGTTGCCCAGGAGATTCTGGCATGAGAAGAGATGTTTATAATCTCTGTAGTAAAGGTAGCCCAAGTGGGAGGGGTCCTTCATTTGTTTTCTGCAGTGCCTGCAGATTGTAACCCCAAATGGATGCAGAGCACATGCCTACCAGTGTATCAGAGTTATTGCTTGCCTGTTCTGTGAATTGAAATATTAGCTCTCTATACATTGCTGGGTATTTAACGTGAGGACTGTGAATCCCATCACCTGCAATCCATATTTTGTGTTACATGTGCACACCAGAAGGCAGTGGTTGATGCCAGCATTAAGAATTTAGATCCCCATGCCACGGGTGCACTTACATGCAGACAAAACACTCATCTACATAAAATAAAAATAATTAAAAAAAAGATTTCAGATGGTAAGAGATATCACCCAAATAATTCAGACTAACAGAAGGTTTTAAAGAAAAAGCATAGCCTCCCCCACCCCAGTCACATAACAGGGGTACCTAGAAAGGCCTGATGAGTGATGAACTCCAAGTGTTTTCCATTTATGAAGTTTCCTCAAGCCACCCCCAACTCCTGAGTTGTAAATGTCACTGAACCTTCTAAAAGAAGGCAAGTGAAGAACAAGGGAAATTTCCAGCCCAGGTACCTATGTCTTTGGCAAGAGAATGTGCGGCTCACCACTTTGCCATTGAAGGCAGTTGTGAGGAGGCATGAGGGATGAGGACTGCATTTCAGATTCCAATCCTAGGAGGTACAGAAAGGGAGCTGAGGGCAAGTCAGAGAATGTGCTCTGTTTATCTTCTCGTCAGAGGAAAGAACCAGACATGTGGGCACTAAATGCAGTCTAACTTGAGCAGCTGTGAAGGAATCTGGGGAATAGGGGGCAGGGAGAAAGCAAGTATTTAAAGCTCTTGTGGAAAAACCCAGGAAATCAGCAAAGGAGGAATACAGAGCTGTAACAAGGTAGAAGAAAACTGAAACGTGAGCCAGGAGAATAAATGTAAAAGAACGTGACCAAGAGAGAAAATCTCCTTCAAAGAGCGGTAAGCATAGGAAATATGAGCCTCTTCGTACCGGTGGAAGTAAGGGCTTTCTTGGGGAAGATGCAGCATGCACACCCCAAAACAATAAGGATTTCTTCAAGAGGAATCAGTATCTGGCCTGTGAGAAAGGGGAGTTGAAGGATGTGATGTGGACTGAAGAGAAGAGGAAACACATACAGGGAAAAGAAAATGCTGACCTGGGAAGTCATGATTCATTACAGAGATCTTTAAGTATTGGTGGAAATCAACCTTCTGAGTGAAAAAAGAGAGTTGTGATGCCCTCTATGCAAATTTGATGTAATCTATTTTCTTAGCTATAATTGCCAACTAGATACGACCTAGCATGATCTGAGAGAAAAGCCTCAACAGAGAAACTGCCTAGATATATTGTGTTGGCCTACTGGCAAGTCGCAAGGTACTGTTGTGATTGTTAATTGCTGCAGGAGGGACCAGCCCAATATGGGGGCAGGGGTGTCATTCCTAGACAGGTCCTGGGCTGTAAAAGAAAGTTAGCCAAGTCTTACAGAGGTAGTTCAGCAGTTAGAGGGTTAGGCCCACAACAAAAAAGACAAGAAAGCCATCAAAGCATGAGCTTGTGAAGGAGTAAGTCAGCGATCTAGTCAGTAAGCAGGATTCTCAACTGTTTCTGCTGCACTTCCTTGGCTGTGAGTTCTCTGGTTTAAGGTAATGCTGTAGGGAATAACAAGCAATCCTGCCTGGAGGTCCAACCCTGATTTCCTTCAGTGATGGACTGTGACCTAGAAGCATAAGATGTAATGAACCCTTTTCTCCCCTGAGATGCTTTTGATCAGTGTTTTATCACAGGAACAGAGAAGAAACTAGAGCACCTAATGTTTGTCTTTCCTTGGCACTACAGATGGAAAGTCCATTTGTTAGAAAAGGAATGGGCTTGGTAATGTGTTTGGGCCATTGTTTTCTAGGGAAGAAAAGCTACAGATTTGAGGCATAGGACAGTTATTCATCTTTCCCAGCTAACATCTGTGGAGGCTGAGCATGTAGCTTAGTGGTGAGTGCTTGCTTAGCATACCAAGACTCTGGGTTTGACTCCTGACGGTGAATATTAAATTAAAAAGGGTGATAACAATTAGCTCTCTGACTTTGCATGAGTGGTAGGCTTTTATACATAGAGACTGTCTACCAACATGTGATTTGAGGAAGGAGGTCTCTAAATCATTCCTGAAATTAATAGGAAGATAGCTTTTAGGTTAAGTGTGCAGCATAGCTTATTGAAATGGGGAGAATGTATTTACCTGTATTGTGTAGCAATTTCCTCAGAGATACTCTATCTTGGAAGCAGAGAAGCTCCTTTATGAGATAGGATGCTAAAAGGGAGGAGACACAACAGGATGTTCTAAGGGGAACATGAAATACCCCATTCTGCAGGGAAGCTTGTTAAACTCAGGAAGTAAACAAATTAATAGCTTCAGGAAGTCCCTGAAACTGACCAGATTCACTAGGCCCCTCCCTCCTCAAGCATATATAAGCCCTGAGGACTGGTGGGAGATACTGCCAGACCAGCTGAGCTGCCTGGGAGAGGCATAGATAACCAAGATGCCTGAGAGGCTCAGACAAACTGAGCTACCTGGAAAACACACCTTCCAATCTGTGAGCTGCCTGTAGACTGTGTAGTGCACTCCAGGTTTCCAGATTTTACCAGCTGTCACCCATGCTCACATGGGCTTTGGTGATGTACCCATCTTTCAGTCGTTTCTATGCCTATAAGTAACCCCTTACACATATTTTCCTGTAAGTAACCACAATAAAACTCTGGTCTGCCAAGTTGGACTTTGGTGGTATCCTTACTGTTGTAGAATCCCCATCTGGGGTGAATAAATATTTGTTAACATCTTCACCAGAATAGTGTCACAGGACATCTGGGGTAACCTTCTGTAATATGAATATGTTGGATATGGAGAGAAACACCCAGATTCATCTGCAGAAGAATGGTTAGTTAGGGGAAAAACAAATACTGGAGCTCCTTGGAATTTCACAAGTGAAAACTAGCTGAGAAACTAAGCTTAACACTTTGAACCCTTAAAAATCCATCCCTCTATTATTTGATGCATGCTAGATATAAACAGAATGAACAGTCTGAGGTTAAGGCCATTATCAGAAAGCACAAATCAGATACATCATTCAGACTTATCCAGAGCCCCCGATGGCAGGAGGCAGGGCAGGGGTGAGGCGGCAAGATGCCACTTCTGGAAGGGAATCCATCTTCCTTCAAGTGCAACACAAACAAGAGGATGAAGGAAAAGAGGAGCACTCCATCACTTTGATTTAGAGTGGTGGTTATCAATTGAGAGAGACAAAATGAACTATACATTCCTGATGCAGATTCTAAAATTACCTCTGAAAAAACATATGCTGATGATGGAGTATTTAGCTGGCCTTCCTATGGGCAGGTTGCTTGGGTGACTTACTGTGGTAGTTTGAATGAAAATGTCCCCCATAGGCTCCAAGTATTGGGACATTTTGTCCCCAGAGGGTGGCACCGTTTTGGGAGGTTTTAGAAGGTGTGGCTATCCTGGAGGAAGCCCGTCACTGGGGGTGGGCTTAGAGAGTTTTGAAGGCTTGCTGGATCTCCAGTTGCTCTCTTGCTTCCTGTGCCTGCTTGAAGATGTAGAGCCTAGCTTCCGCTTCTACTCTAGCCACCTCCAGCTACCATGCCTCCCCGCCATGTCTGATTGTAATTCCCCTGGAACCGGAAGCTCAAATAAACGCTTCGTTTTATAAGTTGCTTTGGTCAGTATTTCTATCACAGCAACAGAAAAGTGACTAACACACTTACTTAACATTAACAAATTTTTTGTCTGGTCTTATTGACAATTACATTCATCAAAAGTAGTCAGTTCTGCAAGTCAGTGGCACTATTTATGATAATGTGGTTAATTTGATGGTTTTTGAACATTTTCTAACCATTTTCTAACTGGCTAACCATATTCATTACAGGTATTGTAACTGTTCTAAAAGCTAAGTAAACTTGCATCAGATAGTATATTGGCTAAAACAAAGTAATCTAAAATGTTATTTTCCCAATTTTGTTGTTTCTCTTAGGTTTGTCATGCCTCACTTTTCCACTTGTAATGGAAGAGGAAATACAATTTTTTCTTATTCAACATTATATGGATTACAGAGAAATCATCTAGGGTACTTCAAAAAGGGAAAATGGTATAAGACAAAACTAACTGTAGTGTTTGTTTGTTTGTTTGCTTTTCCCCCCTGTGGTTTGGGGTATCAAACCCAGGCCTTGAGCTTAATAGGCAAGCACTGTGCCACTCCAGTGTCTAAGAAATAATCTTAGAGCTGGGTGTGTACAGCCTTTAATCCCAGCACTTAGGAGGCAGAAGCAGGCAGATCTTTGTGAATTCCAGGCCAGCTGGGGCAACAGGGAGACCCTGTCTCAAAAAGACAAATAATAATAAATAATAATAATAATAATCTTGGGCAATATTCTGGTTTGCTTTCTGTTGCCATGATAAAACACTGACTAAAAGTAACTTTGGGGAGGAAAGGGTTTATTTGGCTTACATGTCCTGATCACAGTCCATCATCATCAGGGGAAACCAAGATAGGAACTGAAGCAGAGACCCTAGAGGCATGTTGCTAATCAGCTTGCTCAGCTTCCTTTCTTATACAGCCCCAGCTCACTACCTAGACATGGTACCACTGGTGGTGGGCTGGGTCCTCCTGCATCAATCAGCAATCAAGAAAATGTTCCAGAGACATGCCAACAGGCCAATCTGATAGAGGAAATTCCTCAGCTGAGATTCTTTCTTTTCCCTGGGCCACTTAGTTGGTGTCAAGTTGACAAAAATTAACCAGCACAGATAGATAATTGGAAGTCAATTTGTGGAAGCCCTGGGTGAATCAAAATTTTTTCAATATTATATTTAAGGTGTTAGAAGTGTCAGAATGTTGCAGTGGGAAGTGTTAAATAAATGAGAATCATTTTTAGACATACTAATCTGATTGCCATAGCTTAGGTAAACTGAAAGCTAAACTGGTGACAGGAGGCTGAAACAGGAAAGCTGCTTAGGAAAATGTTCCTGTAGAGTAAGCCTGAGATGTGACAGGCCTGGGCAGCTGGACTGATGGTGGCCGTGGAAGCGATGGAAAAGCAGTATGCAGAGAAAGAATTGTTGGGGATGGGAAGAGGAGAAAGGGGGAAATAAAGTTGTGCTGAAATTTTAAGCCCAGATAATCAAGATAACAGGAAAAAAGATGAAATTATTGATAACATGATTTCCTGGTGATAGCAGAACTCCAAGTGTGAATCTGGGAATTAATTTGAAGAATGGGAGGGCAGAAAGGTTCATGTATTAGTTACTTTTCTGGTGCTTTGATAAAACACCATGATGAAGGCAACTTATAGAAGAAAGCATTTATTTGGGTTTATGGAGCCAGAGGGATGAGTCCCACCATGGTGAAGTGGCATGGCTGCAGAGGCAGCCAGAGCAGAGAGCCGAGAACTCACATCTTCAAGCAGGCAAGGCAGAAGCAGAGAGAGCAAAGGCAACGAATTCTCAAAGGCCGCCCCCAGCGACGCACTTCCCCAGCAAGGTCACCCCTGGTAAAGGTTCCATGACCTCCCCCAAACAGCACCATCAGCTGACCAAGTGTTCAAATACTTGAGCCTGTGACGACACTTATTCAAATCTCCACAGTCAGACATGGAGGCAGACATGTAAATTCAGCATGCATCTTCGTAGTGATAATGCAGAGCTTCTTGAATATGGACTTGTATTCAAACATTCACGCTGTTAGAACTATTTTTGGCAAATGTTATTCTTTCAGTGAATGGGGTTTAAGGAATGTTTTTTTCAGGTTTCAGTTGCAATGGTAGAGTCTACCCTGTTTTAGCAGAAAGATACTTGACCATTGAGATGTTTATGAAATCACTGAGGGGGAAGCAGCTGAAGGAAGATTCCAGCTTCTAGGACTGACTCCTCAAACCTCACTGAAGAAAGCACAGCTGGATGAGTTGCCGCTGCCTCCCTCCACCTTGGCCAGGAAGCCCCTGGATCTACCTCATCTCTTACCACTGTGGCACAGCACCACCACTGACACAGACCTTGCCAGGAAATTGTCCACCAAACCCTGCCTTTCCCTCCATGTGAGTCATTCTGAATCAAAATCTGAAATCCTGAATTCAAATGATTCAGGAGATTATTTTTTTAAAGCATTCCAGCTTCTACATGCAAGGAGGCAGTTGACATGAGCTGAGTAAATCATCCCTTAATATGCAATGTAGCCTCTCTGCTATGTTTCACAGTAAACACCTTGAAGCAAGCAGAGCTTTCATTTGGTGTGATGATTCTTTTAATCATACCAATGAGACTGAAATCCAGATCTTTCCACGGTATTTTTAGGATATGCTCTGTAGAGCTGCTATTGAGGGATGACAGTAAGGAGCGGGTGAAAGCGTGGCCTAATTGATTTGCTGTGCCTGCCTAGGTGGGAGAATGCGGGGAGCCAAAATACCTTCCATCTGCCTTTGCTTTGCACTGCTCTGCCACTGGGGAATACTTTCCTCATGTTAGAAGAAGTAGCCAGTCCAGCTGGACTGTAGGTTTGTGCCACCACACCTGTCTTGGTAACCATATTTCTAACAGTAGATTTTCATTAGTGGAAAATCAGTAGGATCCAAACTATGTCCTAAATCCCCCGAGTCTATTGTGTTATATATTTTTTTTTCTATTTTATTTTTTAACTCTAGGCTTATCTAATAGTTTCCCCTGTACTTCCTCTCTGACTCATCTGCTGATTTTACCCCTCCTTTTCTAAAACTGCTGCTCTATGGAGAATCATACACTCAGTGTATACTTTTAGGGTGGGAAAAAATGTCATCAGGGCCCAGAAGTGTGTGTGTGTGTGTGTGTGTGTGTGTGTGTGTGTGTGTGTGCATTTATATGTGTGTGTATATATGTGTATGTGTATGGGAATGTGTGTGTATGTACATATGCATATATGTGCATGTGTATATATGTTTGTGTGTATGCATATGTATGTGTGCATGTGCATATACATGTGTTTTATCTGTCTGTAAATGTGCATATATGTATATGTGTGTATAAGTTTTATGTGTGTATATGCATGTATGTTTCTGTGTCCGTGTCTGTGTCTGTCTTGGGAGTGGGGACTGAAGCTGAAGGATCTCAACACCTGTGCAAATTCCAGTTTCCAAGAACAGAGTGGCTTTGACTTGAGGGAACGAACCCTTTTGCTGCTACGGGAAGGTGCTTCTCACTCTCTAGCGATTTGATGGGCGAAGTCTTTGCTTGTCTGCCCTTTTATACCCACCATCTTCTTTCTGATTTTTCTTTCATAAATAATTACTTATTTATTTTTAATTTTATTTATTATTTTTATTTTATGTGTACGCATGTATTGCCTGCTGTAGGTAAGTGCACCTGTGTCGTGCAATGCCCGTGGAGGTCAGAAGAGGCTGTTGGATCCCCTGGAACTGGAGTTACGGACAGTTGTTAGCCATGTGGGTGCTGGGATTCAAACCTGGGTCTTCTGCAAGAACAACCAGTGTTCTTAACTGCTGAGCCATCTTTCCATTTTATGTGTATGCATGTATTGCCTGCATGTAGGTAAGTAAGTGCACCTGTGTCATGCAATGCCCACAGAGGTCAGAAGAGGCTGTTGGATCCCCTGGCACTGGAGTTACGGGCAGTTGTTAGCTACCATGTAGGTGCTGGGATTCAAACCTGGGTCTTCTGCAAAAGCAACCAATGTTCTTAACTGCTGAACCATCTCTCCAGCCCCAGTTCTTTCTGGGTTTTTCATAGTGGTCTCTTCCTATCCCTGTCCTGACAGAACTGACAACTCTTCTGTCTTCTCACATTACACAGTACATACTCTGTTGTGGAACCTTAACTATAAATGTATATGTACAACATACACACACACACACACACACACACACACCTTAGTTATTTATGTACATGTTTATATTTTCAAACTGATCTGCTTAAAGACTGAGGTTGTTTAAAACTATTCTTTGCTGGATATTTTTCATATATTATCTCATTCAGTTCTTACAGTAAATGTAAGAGGAACAGGGGAGTTAAATATCATTCCCACTGTGATAAAATATTTGGCAGAAATAGGCCTTGAAACTAGGTCATGTTTTATATTTATACTTAGCATGATGTTTAACATAAGCTATGTGAAAGTCATAAGTGAATTCATAAACTTTAGACTACAATCTATTAAGAAAGAAAAGCCTTTCAGCAAGCAGCTATAAACAAGTCCCTTCAGTTACTCTCATAGCTCTGAGCACCTGCAGACTTTCAGTCAAGCCAGACCTTAATTCCAACCAGGGGCTATAGCACAACAGCAAATTACCCTGGACAGTGCAGTAATGACCTCGGGAGGGTCCTCTTATCATTCATAAAGATTCAATTTAAAATGTTAACAAGGCAGTGTCAGAATCACACAAATATGAATCAGGAAAAGAAGCCTTCTTTCCACTGTATGAAATGAGCTTTACCAAGGCTGCCTTCACATGCAAGAGCTTCTTTTAAAGTGCTAAAGTGTTAAGATCTACACAATTAGCAACACTTTTCTCTGTATTTACAGTACAAAGTTCCCACTTTCAATCTTCATTGATTATCAGGTTTGGGTACTACTAGCTTCCATTTTCCCAGAGGAGGTCCTTGTTATGATCTGAATGAATAAAGACACTTCCCAGTTAGACTGGTTCTAGATCTGATGATTTTTGTTCACTGACATCGAGAACAAGCAACAGCCAGGTTCCGAGTTCCTTGTTGGCTTTCTTTCCTTTTCTGCTCTGAAGAGGCTTTTCCCATCGCTGCTGCTTCTTCCACATTTACCATCCATAGGGGTGGAGGTTGGAGTGGCCAAAGTGTGTTCAGGGCGCTCTGCTGGGAATGCTGGACTCCTGTCCCCTGGGTCCATGAGCTCACCCTGTTTCCATTTGTCACCACACACGTGCTGGACCCTGGTGGAAAATAGCTGTGTTTAGGTGGAAATAGCAGGGGGTGGGACAGCTGCATTTCAAAGCTTTGGATTTCCCTTTCCTTGGCATATGGCTCGCAATAGGATTACTGAGTATATAGCACTGCATAATTTCCTTTTTTTTTTTAAACTTTACTTTTCTATTTTACCTTGTTTTAAATCACTTGTCCGAACCTTTAAAAACCAGATAGTAAGTATTCTCAGTGTTTGTCTTTTAGGAGTATTAAACACTTTTAGGAATTCTACTGGTATAACCTTGAACTATTTTACAATATGGTTATCCATTGTAAAATTTATTTTATCTTTCTTTGGGAGCAAATATAGGCTTGGGGAGAGTTGTGTTGGGGGATGGTCATGTGGTGGTGAGATGGAGAGATTTGGTTTTAAGTTCCAGCTCTACCTCAACTAAATGACTACTTAGACAAGTTATTCAAATATACAGGACCCAAACAACAAGAATGTTGAAGGCTAACTAGATAATTTCTATAAAATCCCCTAAAACTAACAATAATAATTAATAATAATAATAATAATAATAATGATTCTGGGATTTTAATCCATCAAACTTTACATATTTTTTCTGCTCCCCCAGAATTGGAGTAGAATTTAGAGTAGAAAACATGTGTGAAAAGAACAATTTTTTATTCAAGACTTCTGCAGAAACAGCGTCACTATTGGCTTGTGGTTCTGTGCTTTGCGAATCAAGTTCTTCAGAACTGTGTATGACTAAATGCATTTAGAACTATTAGAAAATAATCAGAGCTGCTTCGGTGACCACTGATTGACCATTGAATTGTCTCTAGAATTACATTAGTTTATTGAAAACATTACTGTGGTGTGTTTGTGATAAGGCATAAAATGTTATATTTGGAAGAAAGTCACTGGAGAGAATTCATGAGGGAATTTATGCCCAGGATTCTAGTTTCTACTCCTCCCTCATCTTTGTTTTTATACCTGATTTGCTGTTTTCTTTCAACAAATGAATTCATTGCTCTGGGCCACAGATAGTGCAGCGCAAGGGCACCGGCAGTCTTTCAGAACAGCCTAGAATTTGAGGCTTACCAACTTAAGCTCTACATCATGTTTTGAGGTACTGTGACAAACATGATAAGGAAACTGTCTTATTTTAATCTCATTTTCCTTTTGATGCTATTGAAAACACTCCATATGAGAAATGCTATTTCTGTTTTCCAAGAAGAACCTTCTGAAAATGTCGACTATAAATGCAGCATTTTTAAAAAGAAAAAAAAAAATCTATCAGTCATCTATTGTACATTTGTGAGACCCAGTTTCTTTTTGTATTGCAGTGATTAAAAGTGCCCTCTATCTACTAAGAAGGAGGTAACTTCACTTTGTGCCAGGCAGAGATTTTAATTCTCCCCTAGAGAGGTTAGATTGTTTTATCTTATGTAGAGTGGCTCAGAAGGACACCTTTCTTAGCTTTATAAGCTTTTTTTTTTTTTCTTTAGTAAATTTGTGATTCTGTTTTTTGTTTTTTTATTTAAAAATTTTTTTTTTACAATTAAAGTTACAGTTTTAACAATATGCAAAATATTACAGTAATTCAGATTTTTTGGCATAATGATTACAGATTTGATAAATACATTTTATATCTCATAATAGCGATGAGGATTATACAAAAGCTATTAAAACAATTATGAGAATAAATTCTATTGTCACTTAAGTATCTAAAGCTATTTTCCCTTGCGTTCTTCCAGAATGATTTGTTCTTATTCTTTACCTTAATTTGAGGGACTTCAAGAAGATACTTGGTTTTTTTGTTTGTTTGTTTTGTTTTGTTCTTCATACAGAAGGCAATTGACATTGAGACGTTTTCACATGCATTTCTAATCTCTATATACATGACTATCACTGGTCACAGTCGCCCACCTTCTGAGCTCCTCGGCATCTGAGCATGAATACAAACTCGTCAGATAGACAGCCTTCCTCTCCCACTAGAGGCTCCATACTCTGCCATCCCTGTCACTGGCCACTGTGTTGTCAGCACCCTCATCCATTCCCCCTGTCTGCCCTTCT
This sequence comes from Nannospalax galili, assembly GCF_000622305.1. NCBI lineage: Eukaryota > Metazoa > Chordata > Mammalia > Rodentia > Spalacidae > Nannospalax > Nannospalax galili. The sequence goes on from NW_008329666.1 coordinate 1,406,577, forward strand.
GGTAAATCTAGTCAGCCAGAGGTCCCTGTTCCAGGAGGGTCAGCTGTTCCTCATCTACGGCAATCCATTGTCAGTATTCCTTTGGATAGAATTGGGGTCTGCTGTTCATTTTTCCAGTAGTATGTTGGGTTACTGTCTGGAAGAGCCTT
>NW_008329666.1:1407251-1407790 GCF_000622305.1 Nannospalax galili
GCTAAGATCAAGAGAACAAATGATGCCAAGTGTTGGAGGGGATGTGGGGAAAGGGGAACACTCATCCACTGCTGGTGGGGCTGCAAACTGGTTCAGCCCCTATGGAAAGCAGTGTGGAGAACTCTTAAAAAACTACAAATGAACCTACCATTTGACCCAGTTATACCACTCCTTGGCATATACCCAAAGCTTTATAAGCTTTTTACCCAAGGACCTTTATTCTCTGGCCTCATTGAGCCACAGATGTCCTTTAAAGTTGAACAGTATTCGTATTTGATAAATACAATCTGCATGGAGATACAAGCAGCAGCAATCTGAGTTACCTTTGGCAGTGGAATTTCAAATCCACATCTACAGATTAAATACTTATCTCTTGTGCACAATTGAAAATGTCCGAAAACTTATGCTTTGAAATAGCCGGCATGTATTCCAACCATATGATTGGCATCTACATCATTTTATTTTTTCATTTTTATTTATTTATTTATTTATTTATTTATTTATTTATTTATTTATTTATTTATTTATGTCTTATTGAG
>NW_008329666.1:1407844-1416507 GCF_000622305.1 Nannospalax galili
TTGGAACTCGCTCTGTAGACCAGGCTGGCCTCAAACTCACAGAGATCTGCCTGCCTCTGCCTCCCAAGTGCTGGGCTTAAAGGCATGTGCCAGCATGCCCAGCCTAGTTTTTTATTTTTTAAAAAATATCTTTCAGGTGTTAAACTACTTGACATATTGCTAGGCCAGTAGAAGGACATTTTTTTCTACCAGTGAGCACCAGTGAAAGGGTGAATCCTGATTTGAGAGTGCTTAAGCCTAAGGAAAAGAACAGAAAATAGTGTGATAGTGATATACATTTAGAAAAAGAAAACACAGACACAGACACACACACATAAAAACATATACACACACATATACACACATACACACACATACCATATACTACTGATTAAATTAAATTCCTGAAGTTAAACTGTACCTTTCCAAAAAATTTTTGGATATATATTCTTTGAATATATACCAACAAGTTTTAAATGTTAATAACAATTTTATAGAGACTAGAAAAAGTAATTTCACTGATATGATTGATTTTTGGACATTTTATTGAGTTTTTTTGGACATTTTATTGAGTTTTATTGAGTTTTTGTGCATTTTATATAATAGATCTTAATCAAATTTAGACCCCCTCTCCTATTTGTGTCCCCAATAGCCCCCCCACTGGATTTCATGCATTCTGTCATATACATTAAGTCCTGTCCAGTCAAGCGTTGTACCCAGATATCCCTGGCTGCAAGTTCATCCACTGGAATTAGTCACTCCCTTAAAGAAGATCAATTCTTCCTCACCCAGCAGTAATCAGTTGCCAGTAGTTCTTTGGCTAGGCCCGCTGTACATTTCCCTCACTCTTTGCTAGGTTTTTGTCTGATTGAGGCGGCATGAGTCTTGTGTATGCTGTCACCATTGTTGCAAATTCATATGAACAAGTTCCAGTGGCCTGAAAGCCTGTTTCCTTATCTTCATACACTAACCCTGGCTTTTACAATCTCTCCGCCCCCTCCTATGCAATGGTCCCTGAGCCATGGGTGGGTGAGGATTAATATAGGAGTCATATCCAGGGACACATACTCTGCAGTCTCTTGCTTTCTAAAACTTTGGTTTTTAGCCTTCTGTGTGGATCGTGCTTTATTGACTGAGGAAGCTTCAAGGGCGAGAGTTGAAGGATGTAGTAGTAGTCTCTTTATCCCTGTTCTACTATGTTCCATGAGCCTTAGGTGTAGAGGCTCCACCGTAGATGTGCCACCCAGGGCCAGACGTCCCTCAGACATACATTCTGTGCATGTGATGATTTGTAGAACTCTGCAACAGCCTCCATCTGTTGCAAAAAGGAGCTTCCCCAATGAGTGGCATATGATATACTTGTCTGCAAATACAAGGATCCACATTTAGCATACAGTAAGAAACCTCATTTGTCTAGGGACATGACAGAGACAGGGTTTTCTCCAGTCATGAGTATTCAGCTGTATCCAAAGTGCCACTCATGAGTTCCCATTGAGAGGGCTTTAAGTCCAATTAGATAGCTGTTGATCACCCCCTAGATAAAAGTGCCACTACTGGGTGATCAACAGCTACTTAATTGAACTTAAAGCCCACTAAATGGGAGGAAACTCATGTATGTAAACAGCCAAATACACATGGCTGGAGAGGTCAGAGATCTTAGAGAAAACTCCAAGGCTATCACATCCTAGACAAATGTAATTTCTTACTATGTGCAAAATACAGATCCTTAAATTTATAGACAAATATCCCAGTCGCCACCCATCAAAGAAGCTACTTTTTCAAGACAGAGATAATTACAGAGTTCCACAACTGGTCACACACAGAGATTGTCTGTGAATCGCCCAAGTCTTAAGTGGTACATGTAGGATGCAACCTCTATATCTAAGGCTCACAGAACATAGAATAAGGGATGAAGAGAAGACTAATGAGTCTTTCAACTCTCATCAATGAAGCTCCCTCATGCAACAGAGGGCCAGGAACACAAAAGGCCACAATTAGCCAAAATGTAGCAAATAAAAGTCAGCAGAGTGAGGGTACTTGGACAGGACTCTTATATTAAAATTCACCCACCCAGGGCTCAGGGACTATTGCAGAAGGGAGGGCAGAAAGATTGTAAGAGCCAGGGAGGAGGTACATGACCATATGGAAAGAGTCCTACAGGCTCCTGGGGCCCTTCTCATATAAACCTACAGCAGTAGTGTCAGCATGCACAAGACTCATGCAAACTTAAGCAGACAAAACCCAACACAGAACTGTGGAAATGAACAGCAGGCCCCAATCTTAGTTGAAAAATTATTGGCAGATGATTACAGCTGTGTGAGGAAGAGATAATCTTCTTAAAGGGAGGGACTAGGTAGACTGACTAGACCTCAGTGGATGAACTTGCACTGAGGGACATCTGGGGACACTAACTTTACATGATAGACCTTAACACAAATGACAGAATGTATGAACTTCAGTAGTTGAGGAGGGGATTGTGGGAGGGTGCCAAAGAGGAAGGGGTTATGAAGATGATTTTCTGTGTGAAATACACAAAAATTCTTTTTAAAAAAGTGCCACTGCAGTACCAATAGAAATAGTTTGCTGTGCCAACTGCTGTGGTCACCAGGCTTTGGAGCTGGGTTTGTCCATTGACTGACTCTTTACCCTAGCAGCCTGCATAGTATCCTCTAGAACTATGAGATAGGCTTCAGAGAGAAGGCTTACAGGTAAGTTACAGCTCCATTGCTGCAAGTCCTGTGTCTGAAGTATGTCCTGTCTTCAGCAATAGGGTCTCACCTTCAAGTTCTGGGAAGCAATCAAGGGCTGTGGCAATAGCCTGTGTTATTTTGGGAGTCCCTTGGACTATCCTGACCAACAACTTGAAGGCAGGCCTCTCTTGTCTGGCACTGGGTTCCTTGCCATACACCCTTCAGGTATAGTCATGCACTCATGTTCAGATACTGTATATGTATTTTTCAAGCTGTCTTTGAGTTAATATATTTCCCTCTGGCTTTTTACACCACATAAGCTTTATTTATCTCTTCTCTCTTCCTGTCCAACCTCTCTCCTCCCTCCCCAGTTTAAATGCCCCCATGTTCCCCATTTTCCCCTTGACAATAACAAGTCTCCCACTATCCCTCTTTTCCTGTGTTCTCTCTTCCCCTCTACCCCCATGATTCTTTCTATGTTGTTCTCTCCTCCTTTCTCAGTTGAATACCTCCATTTTCCCCATTTCCCCCTTGGTAACATCTGTTTCCTACTTCCTGCCTCTTGGGCTCTTTCTTTCCCTCTACCTCTGTGCTCCTTTTCCATTTTTCTGGCTCCTGCTGTTTCATCAGTATATTAAAATTTGTTTTTTTAATTTTTAATAATTTACAAAATTACAGATTGCTGTCAAATTTAGGGAACATCTGAAAGTTTTATTCACTTTTGCATTTGCACAGGTATACTCGGAATTAATCTTCCAAACACAAAAATTGTAATAAATTTTATTTCATGCAATTGTCATCAAAAGAAAAACTTGCGATAGGCTTGTGATTGAATTACTTGTTATATTGTTTTCCTTTGTTTTTGGTCTTTTTGAGACAGGGTCTCCCTGTAGCTCCAGCTGGCCTAGAACTCACTACCTAGACCAGGCTGGCCTGGACTTTACAGAGATCCACCTTCATTTGCTTCAGGAGTGCTGGGATTAAAGGCCTATACCAGGATGCCCAGCTTACCTGCTACATTGTTGAATCTGTTTCTGCAGAAACAGAACTCCTACTTTGATTACACATTTATAGAATCTACATTTTCTGCTCACAATCTAACATATGTGGCGATTGGGAGAATTTTCCAGAAGCTAACATCTCAGCGTTTCCATCTTCACACACCTTTCTGTTGCTGGGTGCCATGAGATGTATCAGGTCACAGTATCCCCTGGCTATGTACAGTTGTGATGCCCGATGAATCAGCAAGTGGACATTAGGGATTTTCCTGAAGACTATTTCTCATATCAGGTTGATTGACAATATATTATTTATATAAGGAAAAGACTGTGAATCATGTGAATATACCCCATTTAAGCCAAACTAAATGTGTACTCAATTTCCCCTTAATCAGGGCTTAAACTATCCACCAGGTTTACCAAGCAGCACGACAGAGTGGCAGTCAGAAAACGGGAAGGGAAAGAGGTTGCTGAAGCTGTTCAATTCTTTTGCGTATTTTACAGAAATATCACATTGTCTGAACACTTTGATAGGGTCTATCCTACCACCTTGGAAGCTCCTGTGGATTCTAAAGCTTAAATTCCATTAACTTTACAGAAAACCTAACTTTTCAAACCTAATTTGCTTAGATTTTTGTTGATTATTCCTATTGACAACTCTTTGTCCCAGTGTGGGTATGAGCACTGCCTTGAGGCAACACAGCAGGGTGCCTAAGGCAGTGCCTGGGCCACATTCATGAAAGTAGATCTCTCTCTCTCTCTTCTCCCTGTTTCCTTTTGTTTCTGGTCTCATAGTGGATTAGAACATTGCTCTGGTGCTCAGTATGTGGAGAAGCAAGAAGATGGCCTTTTGCCACAGTACAGAGCCGCCTTCTGCCATCTGACTTCTAGGAAAGGAGTTTATTTTTATGAGGTTTACTTATAAACTGGAGTTAATGCTATATGCCTTGAAATACTTCTGTGAGAATTAGAGGTAATTACATGTAAATTAGTAAATTTTTATGAGCCTTGGCTTATTTATAAAGTGAAATTAATAACATATCTTAAACGGTTCTTTGAGGATTTGAGATAACATAATTTTATTACTGCTGTGCTCGAAATATAGAAAGTCAGTGCTACTTGTGGGAAAGGCCCTCAGGACTCATCAGATTTCACCTTGCTTCCACACTTCCCAGCCTGTCTTGCAGTTAGATTAGCGTCATAGAACCAGCTCTGGCCAATGAAATGTGAGTAGAAAGATGTGTTTCTGGGCCAAGACAATTTAATGCCAGTACATTTCTAAATCTCCTTCTGACTTGGCAGCTGGCATACCGCTGTGCTGAAGCAGCTCAGACCCCTGAGTCACCACAGGAGAACTTGTTAGGAGAGTTTCAGGACTGCACTGCAGTTTGTGTGAACACGAATAAAACTTGTGTTGTCTGACTTTGATTCTATTTTATTGTTACTACAGTTAGCCTACCATTACCCAGTCATTATTATTGTGGGTTTTGTTGTTGTTATTTTTATTGACTTGACTACAGTTAATCATTAGCTTTGGTACTTGAGATGCTATATGGAACTAGAGTGTTGGCTCCTACCTTCAGTAAATAAGAGAGAAAATTATTTCCGTTACAAATAAATGTTGTTTTACAAACAAGTAGTTCTTCCATAAACATAGATTCAAAAAAGGTTGCATGAAAAGAAAAGTGTTAGGGTTTGGATATGAAGTACTCTTAATGCTGAAAGCTTAATCCCCACCTGGTGGATTCAGTCGTTGGGCAGTGATTTGACATGGGGGACTCCTCACTTGATGACTCATGATACGACTATTAGGAGGTGTTGGAAAGCAGGAGGTAGGGCTTGCTGGAGGAAGCGGGTTAAGGGAACACATCTTCTAAGGGTGTATCTTGCCCTCCCTCATTCCTGTGGTTCTATTGTTCTAGTTCCTGGATGCTGTGAGGCAGCTTCTGCCCCACACTCTATTGCCCTAATCTTCTGCCTCCTTTAGGCCCAAAGGAAGGTTTTAGTCATTCTTGGACTTGAAACTTCTGAAAATATGAGCCAAATAAATCACTTCTGACTAACATGAGAGCAAAGTGCTAAGTTCTCCATTGATTTACCACCAACTCATCTTTATATCCTTGAACTGAGTCAATGTGTGTTTTCATGATAAACGTTTCTATCAAAGTTTTAGAAATTACATTTTTTTCCCCTTTCAGATTTCTTCAGTTTGATAATTCTCCAAACCTTAAAAAAATCTAATTTGAGTATTGTGACCTATATTCCTTATTAGGAATAAATTTCATAATCATGGATTCTTAGATAAGTACCTGCTATGTTACAGTCAGAGTTTGGGCATTAGCTAGCACCAACATAAAATTAAATGTGTGCTTTTTTTGTTTGTTTGTTTTACTTTTTCAGGAAGCATTACTTAGACTACTTTTTAAAGTGGTGTTCTTTTGTAAGATGGTATTTGTTTGTTTTTGAGACAGGGTCTCAATCCATCAGTCACGGTGGCCTAGAATTCACTATATAGCCCAGGCAGGTGGTGGATTGACAGAAATCTTCCTGTCTCAGCCTCCCAAGTACTGGGAATACAGGCATGAGCCACCAAACCTGGCTCACGTTTTATCATACTAAACATGGTTCCTTTGCTTAGCTCTCTTTGGGAAGAGTGGTAGAAAAGCCATTCTGATAGGTTGTTTACTAGATCCTACATAGCTGTTACCTACAGCTTCCAGAAATAAATAAGATTCAAGAGAACAGTGCAAATTATAGAAAGAGGTCAGTATTGAAAAAGTGAAGCTAATGTTAGGTTGGAGACTGTGTGAACCTCCAGAGAAGCAGCAAGAACACAGCTCAGAAGGAGGGGAGGTCATATGGGTCTCCAGGTGGTTTAGGGATTAGGTCCCAGAGGAAGAGAAAAAGCTTGAGTCTTGTGCCTTCTGAATGCTGGCTGTTCATGTGGGCTGGCAACAGGCAGGCAGCAGGCTAGAGGGGCTTAAGGACATGGAATTAACCATGGTGAAGTGAGAATGGTTTTGACACAAAAGAAGAAAATCTTAACATTGATTAAACTTCATGTCATAAAAGAAGTGTAAAAGAAAAATGGACAGAGAGTTTCGTATCAGCTCCTATTGTTCTAAGAAGAGTGAGAGTTATAAAAGAAGGAAAGAAAGAGAACCCATCTATCAAGTTTCCTTTAAATTCCAACTGAACCATTCTGCACCAGAAATTTTGGATAGTGTTACTAGATAGGCCAAACTTGAAAATCGTCTTAAAAGTAGTAAGATATGGCTATAAGCTTGGAAAGATCTTAAGAAACTGGCATCATAAGTTGAAGATATGTTCCTAATAAGTGCAGAGGAAGTGTGGTCTGACTTAACCACCTGTAGGGCTTGTTAACAGCTAAGGCTTGTGAACTGGTAGCTTTCACAGTTCAGCTAGGAGTGTTTGTTAAAAAGTTGGGATTGCTCCCCACTCTCAGAATTTCTTACGTACTAGGCATGGGGTAAGACCTATGTTTGTGCATTTCTAGGGTGTTCCCTGGCTGTTACTGCTGGCCTGGAGAGCACATCTGAAGAAACTGCAAAGGCTGTTTTATAGTCACTAATGAAACTGGATCCTTTGCTTTGATTCCAGAGAGTACTCACCAACCCCTGTAACTACCAGGTACTGTGTTTAACATTTTCTAAAGATCTCTGAGTCAAAGAAACTCAAAGCTGGGCATTACCTTGTGTGGCCAGATTTCTTATTTTGCTCCATTATGCACATCTTCATTGGGTTTTAATGTCTTCTTAACATTTTATTGTTTTTATTTTATGTGTATGAGTATATTGCTGCATGTGTGCAAGTGCACCCATGTTGTGCAGTGCCTGTGGAGGTCAGAAGAGAGCGTTGGATTCCCTGGAACTGGAGTTATGAATGATTGTTGGCCACTATGTGGGTGCTGGGAATTGAATCTGGGTCCTGCAAGAGCAGATAGTGCTCTTAACCACTGAGCCCTTTCTCCAGTCCTGCACTGGGTTTTGAATACCCTTTGGGCTCCAACTCAGTACTTCTGAATTTTGTAATAAAGATTCAGTTTTCCTCTCCAGCCTACTGTTCTTCAATAGCAGGCCACTCACTTGGATTTTCTTCTTCACAAGAGAAGACAGTGGTCTATAAGGCACGTTAATAAAAGCACTGGGAATGGACAGGATATTCAGTCCTATTAATGGATACCTCTCTTTTCAGAAATATCACTACTCAGTGCTAGGTGACTTTCTGTTCTATTATTTGATCTTCTATTTTTTTCCTTCTAAAGGTAGTATGACAGTTCTTGAAGGTGAGACTCCAATTTATTCCTTCTTTTGTTAGTTACTCTGGATTCTTCCTTTCTACTTTTCTGCATGTTTGTGACATGTTAGCATCAATCACTTTCTGTCACAGGAAATATTTCTGATTTCTGTTTATTTGCTTTCTTTAAAGTTGTAATATGTACATAGCATATAGCTTATTGTTTTAATTTTTATAAATAGTATAATCAAATGGTATTTGCAATGTTGTGCTATCCATTTCCTTCCTTCCTTCCTTCCTTCCTTCCTTCCTTCCTTCCTTCCTTCCTTCCTTCCCTCCTTCCTTCCTTCCTTCTCTCTCTCTCTCTCTCTCCCTCTTTCTTTCTTTCTTTCTTTCGTTTTGAGGCAGGGCCTCCATGTAGCCCCAGCTGCCCTGGAACTCAATATGCACATCAGGCTGGCCTTGAACTCACCAAGATCCACCTACCTCTGGCTCCCGAGTGCTGGGCTTAAAGATGTGTGCCACCAGGCCTGGCTTTTTTTTTTTTTTTTTTGGGTGGTTTCCCTTTTCTCTATACCCATTATGAACAACTTCCTACCTTCTTCCTCTGTCCATTGATAACTTCTACTTTCCATACTATGAATTTATAGCTGCTAGATACTTCATACAAATGGAATCCTAAAGCAAGCGTTTCTGTGTGTGTACAATTATTTGTTGAGTCATGTCTCACTGTGTGGCA
>NW_008329666.1:1416820-1423738 GCF_000622305.1 Nannospalax galili
AGTTTTGTTTGCCTTTTACCAGATGATGAAGAGAATTTATGTGCTGATTATTCATTCTGTGACTCATGTATAGGGTATCACTGAATCTCTGCTGTAATCTTGTTCTATAATCAGCCACAGCAAGTAGAGTTTTCCCAGAATATTTTGGTACTCTTAGAATTTTCCCCCCAGAGTTCTCTCCAGATCCTTCTAGAGGAAATTTTTGAAAGCTGGGGATCCTCAGCAGGGGAAGGATTGTCCTCCTAAAGCCACAGTCCCAGGACTTAATCTGCCAAGCAAACTGTCTCTTTAAAGCTTTCAGTACCATGGCCCCTAGTTTTTCTTAGTGAAGAAAATGACTACATGCTAGGGCTGTGAGACTGTGTAAAAACCAGGAATCTTTAAATTACCTTTAACTGTATTTTGCTTCACAAGCCAGGGCCTTATCCTTTAAGGGCAGCAGCACAGGAATCTCTGCCAAAGTGGGGGAAAAAAAAACCACCCAACAATATCTCTTTAGATATGGTTGGAACAGGGTGATAGCAAGGCTTTGATTGTCTGTGAGCTTTGCTGCATATCAGTTTATTAACTTGGATAAGTTAAGGTTATCTCTAAATAAAGTAAGCAGTACAGCTAACTACTAGATCAAAAGAAATCCAACAGCCCTTTCCCAACACCAAGTCACAATGACTTGCACAGTACTTAAACTACTGCATAGCCATCAGCTGGACACCAACCATCCGGTTAGTGAAATGTTTTGTCCATGATAATCTCATTACATACACTATGTATATATGATTTGAAAAAGTCTAGAGAGACACTAGGTCTTTTATTCTTCTTAAAAATTACATATTAATAAGCAATTAGTAAATGGTGCTTTAAAAAAACTGTATTCTTTTCTTTCTTTTTGTATATAATATTCCATTCATGCTGAAAGAATCAAGACTATGGGTTCTTTTTTACTAGATTTTCAGTTTAGTGGGGTTAACTTGGTTTCATTTCCAGGTTCAAAATTACAGGCTCCAGTGGATGGACCCACATTGAAGGACATTTGAGGACACCAATTAGTCTCTCTCTCTCTCTCTCTCTCTCTCTATATATATATATATATGACTACATTAAATTGGGAGAGGGAAATAAAGAGAGGTATGGGGAGGGGAGGAGGGGATCTAAATATCATCAAATTATATTGTATGAAATTCATAAAAGTTCAATTTAAAAAAGGAAGACTCAAAGGGGAGAATGGGAATGCCCATCTCAGAGGAACTTCTGGTGGGAAACAGCATTCCAGGAGCCAGGGAAGACGTGTGAGAGACCAGACAGAAGTTAACAGTCAGTAGAATAAGTTTTCATACCTGTATCTCATCCAGCAGCTCTCTCTCCCTCTGTATCGATTCTGTCTTCCTTTAATATACAATTCCATCTTAGCAGGCCACCTCAGCCCTGTTCTGTTCTTGCTCTATATTGCCCTCCCCTACTCTTTTAAAAATTAAAATTTTAAAATAATTTATTTTGTGTGCATGTGTGTCTGTATGTGTGGAGGATGCTCATGCTACAGCGTATGTGTGAAGGTCAGAGGACAACTTGCGGGAGTAGGTTCTCTCCTTCCATCATGGTCGTGGGGATCAAACTCAGGCCATCAGGCTTGGTGCCTTGGTGGCCAGTGCCTTCATTTGCTGAATCATCTTGCTGGGCCCTACTTCTTACTTTTTTCTTTCCCTTTTTCCTCTCCCAAAGAACATAGTTTGGCATGTAAAATATTTTTTAAAAATTACATAAACAAAGTGGGAAAAAAGAACATTGTATATACCTTTTGTAGATAGGTAAATCAGAAGATACTTTTATAGACCCATCAGTCTTACAGATTCATTTTTCCTTAACCCTTGATATTATATTTCTATCCATCATTCCATATTCAGGAAATTATGTTAAAAATGCCTCACACTACATGATCAAATAATAAAGGGATGTTGTAAAACTAGGCCTTCAACCCCTTTGCTTTTCTTAAAATTCTGCTTCTAATTAAGAACTTGAACTGGCCATGGCAGCTCATGCCTGTAATCCCAACATTTGGGAGAGACTAGAACTTTAAAGTCAGTCATGGCGGCATATACCTGTAATCTTCTGATCAGGAGGCAGAGGCCAGAGGATCAAGAGTTCATGGTGAACCTGGGCTTCATGGTGAGACCCTATCACAAACAAAGGCAGGAGAGACAGCTCAGCTGGTAAAAATCTTACTGCACAAGCATGAAGACTTGAGTTGAATCCTCAGAAGCCACACACAAAAAGCCAGGCATGGTGGCTTGGGCTTGTAATCCCAGCCCCGAGGAAGTGGAGACAGGTGGATCCTTGAGAATGGCTGACCGGCCATCAACTCTAATTAGGCTCAAACCGTGGCTCAAAGAAACAGGACAGATAGCTCCTGAAGGAGGGCATCTGAGGTTGACATCTGGGCTACACACCCACACCCCACACATGTGGACACACACAAACACACACCACACATGTGAACACACAAACACACATGCAAAAAACTGAAAACAAATAAAATAACAAACCCTTAAAGCAGTAAATCCATGCGGTTGCTAAATTTTACAAAACAGAAATGTGTATGTGCATGCGTGTGAGTGTGTGAATGTGTGCGTGTGAGTGTGTGAGTGTGTGTGTGTGTCTGTGAGTGAGAGTACTACAGCACAAGTGGACGTCATTGGCCAACTCGCAGTAGTCGGTTCTCACCTTCCACCATGTGGGTCTAGGGAATTGAACTCAAGAGTGTCAGGTTTTGGCGGCAAGTTGCCCTACTTGCAGAACCATTTTGCTGGCCCCCACATGGAAGTTTTTAGAAACTATTAAAAAGAAAGTTTTGTATTTCTAGTTCTTTATTTACTCTCTAATACCTTGAGAATTTACAGATACTTGGATCAAATGTAGTCAAACAAATATTTCAAAGGAACTTAGTTAAGCCTTACTTCCTATTTAAAGATTAACATGGAAAGATTTTCTTACAAGTGTTAACGATTTAGCAAGAACAAGAGGAGAAACAAAGTGAATATACAATATACAAATATGGTTAAAGCAGAGCAGAGAATTTAAACCATAAGGGCCGGTACACAGTGCTCTGAAGGATTCGGTGGGGAACAAAATCAGGAGTCATTGGAGGGATAAGGAATAGTTTCAGATTGCGACATAAAAGATTTTTATTCTCAGAGTTTAATGTGTATCTGAATTACCTGAAAGAGCTCAGTGTGGCAGTACATGCTATAATCCAGCACTTGGGAGGTTGAGACAGGAGAATTGCTGTAATTTTAATAGCAACCTAGGTTATGTAGCAAGTTCAAGGCAAACATGGTCTACATGGTGGGAGCTTCTGAAAACAAGAATGGAGGAGAGAGAGGAGAGAGGAAGAAAGAGAGGAAGAGAGAGAAGGAAGGGATTACATGAAAGTCTTGTTTACAGCACAGATTACCAGTCCCATACTCAATATTTCTATTATTTAATAGGCCTGGAATGGGCTTTCATATCTGCATTTTTAATTCTCAGGTGATGTGCATGTGTCCTGAGTGTATGTGTTCCTCAGGAGATGTGCACGTGTATGCAGAAGTGCACATGGAAGCCAGAGGTCAATGCTGGGTGCCTGTGATCACTCATCATCTTATTTTTGAGGCAGGGTCTCTCACTGAACTTGGAGCTCATCTATTTGGCTAGGCTGGCCAGCCAATGAAGCCCCAGGAACCCACCCGTCTCTCTCTGCTTCCCTAGTGTTGGGGTTGCAGATGTGCGCCACTGTGCCCAGATGTTTACATGGATCCTGGGGATCCAAACTCAAATCTTCATGCTTGCATGACAGGTACTTTGCCAACTAAGCCATCTCCCTGGTCTCCCCAATTCCCACCCCACAGGTGATTTTGATGCTGATATTTCAGAGATGGAGAAACACTTCCCTGGAGTGATTGAAAAAGAGCTGAATTCTCAGGCCAGATAAGAGACTAAACAAGTTTGAATGCCAAGAAACTGAAGAACATCCTAAATAACAACTAACTTTTTTGAGTTATTTGAACTTTGCTAATGAGATTAAGATTCAGAGTCTAAAGAACCCGCTTAAAGCCACAGAGCTAGTAGGTGCCAGAGGCAAGACTGAAGCCCATAGACTCCATCCGGAACCTTATGTTAGCTGTCATTGTTGCTAGTAGGAAGCAGCAGATCTTGGTTGACACAGGCATTTTGTTAAGCGGTTTTGGGAGTTAAAGCTGAGGATGCAGGTCATAGTTATTTTTCAAGGGCCTAGATGGCATGGGAAGGAATTTTATACCTAGGTTGTCAGTAGGATGCACTGACAATTTTGAGCAAGATTGTTCATTGAGTACCAGTGTATATGGTCAAGATGAGATAAGGACAAAGGATGCAAACCCATTTCAAAAGGATGCAAGCCCTAGTAAAAGGAAATGAAGGAAGGAATGAAGGCATTTTCAGTTGGAACAGCATGAAGGTTACAGAGCTAAGAACTATTTTTCAGCTGCATTAGAAAAATGACTTCCAATCATTCCCCCAAGTGAGATTCCATGACTGAAAATATTTGATTAATGAATCAAAGACTTAACTGAACAAAGATAAATGTCAGAGATCATTATTTTTTTCCCTTATGACCCAAACACAAATTATAACTAACAGCTATTATCATCAAGGGCTCAAAAACTATAATACTGTCCTGGCTGTGGTAAGAGTAACCATCAGATGAGTGAATGAGTAGTTATTTGAAAATATTTTACTGTTCTGGGTAGCAGGACTTTGTCACTATGCCCACATCTGTGGTTGATTATATGATGAACATGTTGCAGCTATTCTGGAGTCCTACTGGGGTAGCTCAGTGCTTGTCTAACACCACTGAGACCAGAGTTCCATCCCAGCACCTTGGTGCGACAGGGAGGGGAATAAAAAGCAATGAAATGCTTCGTTCATCCTGAGGCAGTAAATGCGTTACCACACTGACATCAAATAATTCAGCCAAGACGAAGGAATCCATGTGGTTTTATGGGTAAATCTATAATTTCCACTAGATATGTATACAATTGAATGCATCTTTCTTTTCTCTATGGTTCTCAAAATATAAAAACTTGCTTCACAATAATGTGTGTGAGACGTCAAAGACCATCTAGATTTGTGTCTATAAGTGTTTAGAAGGTTGGTATTGACAGGAATGTCAGAAAAGACCACCTTAGGGAAGGCCACCTGAAAGTGACATAGAATAAGACAAGCTTGCTGGAATAGCAGTATTGTTGTCAATTAGCTCTGAAAGAAACACGAATGAGGGCTGGTGAGATGGCTCAGTGGGTAAAGGTCTTTGCCACCTAGCCTGATGACCTGAGCTCTATCCCTGGGACCCAGTGATGGAAAGAGAGAAAAATAAATAAATAAATAAATAAATAATAAAATGAAATAAGCATAGATAAAAGCCACTCCTGTAATCTCAGCACTTAGGAGGAACAGGAATGTAAGGCCAGCCTGGGCAGTATAGGGAGTTTGAAGCCAGCCTGGACTACAAAGGAAGACTCTGCTTTGAAAAAGAAATAAACAACTAAACAAACAAAACAAATGAAAACTCAAATGAAATAAGAGATCCTGAAAACTGGAGTATAGAAAAATCACACTGATATTTCTCTCTAGTGTGATAAAGCTGATAAATTTTTAGAATGCAGTTTTCAGATGAAATTTATTTTTTCCTGCTAGTATTCTAAATATTCCACCCATACTTTCTGTCACTAATTATACTTGTAAAACCTGTGAGTAGAATCAGGGTGGGAGAGCAGATCATGATTGCTTTTAGACCGGACAGTGGTAGCCCACACATCTGCTGTCATGAAAGAGTTAAGCATCAGACCTTGGGCAGCTGTAGCAGAAGACACTGGATAAGGTGACAGGATTTGGTTTCTCTTCCACAGTATCATTCAGCCTGGAAGTCAATCAGTCATTCTCATACCAGGGTGCCAGAGAGAGGAGGGAGTCACTGCAGGGGACATGGAAAGGAGTCTCTCCTTGTGCTTCCATACCTATTCCATAGAAAATTACAAATAACTAGGTCCATATACACTATTCATTATGTATGTTTATAAATCTGATCTTAAGCAGTTACCACCAAAGGTACCGAATATGCTTTTCAAAACAGCATGAAACATCACTAAAGGAAGCAACAGAACTGTCTTTTGACAGGTGGGAAGTGGAACTACACAAGAGAGAAGAGCATCAGCAGATCACGGGCAAAGGGGTGATGAAATAGGAGGACATGAGAAGGACCACAGGGCTTATATTATTCTTAGCCGCATGAGTCACTACTCCCTAATGAGGAAAAATTAGAACGAATGCTGGAAGAGAATTCCAAACTGCTCGCCACGTACATGAATAAATGAATGTTTGCATATATTGGCTTAAATTAGCTAAGAAGACGATTTAATTTATTCTGGAGGGTGGGCTGAGTCATCAACTACTTTTCATTTTCTTATAGAAGAAGCAGAACCTCTCCAGTGTTGCTAACTAGAGCCAAGTGAGACCAAGGAACAGGTAGAGCAAGCCCTTTGCACCCAGCGTGGGGAGACTGGAGAGGCTATCTCTGTGTAGAGGTGGCTCAAGCAGAAGGAACTTTTGATGAGACATAGCAGAAGCCTGGACAGATGGCCTCAGGGATGAATACATAGGTCGCAGTTAACCAGGAGAGTGTAACTGGCCATCCAAGCTATTCTGTGTTACAATTAAAGGGGTTTCCTGTGTGGTGCCTGGCATAGTTACTAAATGGCTTGCATGAAATAACATGTAGCATTCTGCAGTTGCCCTGCAATTACCTTATCTCATGCACCCATCACTGTAACTCATCACCACACAGTCAGAAGACAAAAGGGAAAAGGTAGGGAGAAGCTTTTAGTAATAATTTGTAGCAAAGATGTTTAGAAT
>NW_008329666.1:1423915-1429496 GCF_000622305.1 Nannospalax galili
GCCCATAAACTTGAGAGAGAATGAAGTTCTTTTTTTAAAAAAGTATAAAAGGTGGTATTGTATAATTTCTCTTAAACGTCTTCTGGGCATCAGGGACCTATAAATAGGCAGAGCATCTGGTGTAGAGAATAAGAATAGGGTGATCTTTCAGACAGGCTGCAGACTCTAGATCTTTCCAGATTCATCTAGGCTGCAGGGGTGGGGCCATGACAAAGGGCAGAGGGCTGCTCTCAGGGCCCTGGGAAGGAGGCTGCTAGGCAGACAGAAGACAGGGGAGGAAGGACAGTCTGCTAACCTCTAAGGCCACAGGGAAGGAACAAATCCCCTGCCCCGGGTGGTGCCCAGAAGTTAACGATTCTCTGCTGGAAGCCATGGGGATTACATATTGTATTTGTTTCCTATGGAACTACAGCAAACAGTCATGAATTCAGAGGCTCACAGTAACATAGATTTATTATCTTATGTTCTAGAGGTCAGAAGTTTAAACTGTGTTTTACTGAACTAAAATCAAGGTGCCAGCCTAACTGTAGTCCCTCTAAAAGTTCAAGGGGAGGGTTGGATATGGTGATACATGCCTTTAATCCCAGCATTCAGGAGGCAGAGTCAGGCAGACCTCTGTGTGTTCAAGGCTAGCCTGGTCTGAAAAGTGAGTTCCAGGTCAACTGGGGCTACAGGGAGACCCTGCCTCAAAAAAGACCAAAAAAAGAAAAAAAAAAGTGTCCACTAATGAAAAAGGCCACTAGCCACTGGTTGTTTACAGCACTTGTTAGTGTAAAGGACTGAGATGACAGTCTACATGGTTATTGCTTGTCCGTGGGCACATGCATTTGAGATACGTAATATAGAGTAAATTGGCTTGAGTAAGTCAGGCTTAAGCAAAGTATTTTGAAGTAAACTAGTCAATGCAATATCCAGAGGATAAATGTACACACAGGGCAGCCGATGTCTTCCTCCTTCTCCCCCGCTCCCCATCGCCCCTCCTCCTCATCTGCATTTTTTTTTTAACTTTCTTCTAATACAAAACTCCATTCGCTGTAGGAAATCATGCGCAATATCCAGAGGACAAATGTACACACAGGGCAACCGATGTCTTCCTCCTTCTCCCCCGCTCCCTATCGCCCCTCCTCCTCATCTGCATTTTTTTTAACTTTCTTCTAATACAAAACTCCATTCGCTGTAGGAAATCATGTCATGAGAAAGGGCATAAAGATGAAAACAAAGTCTGTCATCCTGGAATAATTGATGTGAATGCTTTTCAATTTGCCTCATTTCATTTTCAAGATTTATTACCTCTATTTTCTATATTTCTGGATATATTTATTTTACTACTTATGGTAAACATATATATTAGTCAGGAAGTCTTCTGAGTCTATATTTACAAATAATAACATTTGCTGGGTGTGGTGGCACACCCTTTAATCCCAAGCCCTTGGGAGGCAGAGGCAGGCAGATCCCAGTGAGTTTGAGGCCAGCCTGGTCTACATACTGAGTTCCAGGTCATTTGGAACTACAAGGAAGCCCTGTCTCAAAAAGACAAAAAAAGAAAAGAAAAGAAGGAGCTGCAAACGTTTTCATTTAGTCCATTTGTCACATACTATAGGACCAGGCTACATGTCTTTATGTCTTTTTATTATGTAAAGATTTATTTTATTTGAATTATGTGTATACAGGCAGCTGCCTGTAGAGGCCAGAAGTGTCAGGTTCCCTGGAACTGGAGTTACAGCCAGTTGTGAGTCACCCCACATCTGTGTGCAGAACCAAACTTGGTCCTCTGCAAGAGCAATATATACTTTTAACTGATGAACCATCCCTCTAGCCCCACCTTTTTCTGTTTTAAAACCTAATCAATATCACATTCACCTCTATTTTGGATCTATACTCCAACTAATTATCTTAATAACTTATCAAATCTTTCCTTGTATTTAATTCAAAATTTATCTCAATAAAAGTCTTATTAGCTTTATAAAATGTAAGCTTAAGGAAAGAAGCATAACACCTCCAACTGATGAATAAGCAGGATCAAAGAAAAGAAATTGCGAATGCAGCTTAAGTTTGCTTCTCAAGTGCTTCAAGCCCCCGCTTGCTCTTTCAACAAAACAAAAGACAGACTCTTTGTTGCTTTAGATTCAAAGCTGTACATAATGCCAACATTCTTAGCAGCTAAAATTTTTGATTTCTCTCAACTAAAAATTTTCTTCTTCTTTATAATGGGATGAATCTGTCACATTGTATTTCAAAGGCTTTCTAAAATTTAACCTATTGACTGAATGTGGTAATAAGTCTATGAGGCTCTGTTGGAAATATACAAGCTGAAGTGAGATTCATGTGGCATGAATGAATGAACTGAATTATTTATTGTTCTGTGAACTTTCTCCAGTTTAGGTTTTCTAGTCTTTCAGGTGAATTTTCACAAATAGCTATTATTCTAGAAGTATGCTGGTTAATTCACAGATCCCAGCTTTCCTAGAATGCCTTGAATCAAGAGTTTTAATGCAACCCAACATCAAGCTTGCCCAGCATTTAGGTCCACGTGAACAAATATGAAAAATTTACAGAGACAGATTAAAAGGTGTGTTGTGTTCATGAATCTTTGAAGCAAAATTTCCTTTCTGAAAAGAAAAGAATAGGCAATTACCAGAGAAAGGGGATGATGCTGTGACTTCTCCCTTAGATTAATCTCTGTATTCAGACTAACCCTTGGTGCAGATATGTCATGGTTTCATTGGGCTTTCCAGAGAGAAACAAGCAGCTTCAGGAAATGCCGGCCATGGCTCCTGGAGCTGTGTTCTCAGCAAGAAACATTGTGCCTATGCTGAGTGTTGGGCATGGCTGTTGCCCCTATGGTGTCCACCACAGGAGGAGGAGGGATCACCCTATAACTAGGACAAGGGAAGAAGCGCCCCAGCCACAGGACACCAAGATGTGACCAGTTTGTGGCATTTAGAAGAGGTAACTTGTAAGAATCTTCATATTCTTGAGAGAGCAAAGGCTAACTGGGGCAGAGTTAGGAAACAGTCTTGATCAATGTTTTAACAACATACTTACTTTCTGGCTATAGCAACCTATAAAACATAGATTTCTACCCAATTTAAATTTGTGCTAGATTAAAGATATGTAAAAGTGGGAGGGAAAAAGCATGAGACTCAGACATATGATTATACCTGCATTTTAGAGAATTTTAATTTTTCCAGCTCTTACATGAACTGCTTGTATCTTATTGATCTGAGTGGGCCAACAGGGTGTTAGGCAGGAAATGTCACCCTAGATAAAATGTGATTTCATGAAACCTTATGGTATGAGGAATATTGCTGTGTGCACAGAAGGTTTCATTAGTGAGATGGAAGCAAGGTATGGTTTGAGCACTTCTCAATTCATGTGTTGGAGCAGGAATCCCTCCATGTCACAGTACTGGGAGACAGGGCTTCGTGGAAGGGATCTGGATCAAAGGTGGGGCCTCAAAAATGGATTAATGCCTTTCTCTTGTTGCTCTCCTGGAACCAGAGTGGTCACCCAGTGCTTGGGCTGTTTTAAAGCAGCCCACTCCTGGGGCTTTTTCTCTTTTGCAGCGATCTCTTGACCTTCCATTTTGTGCCATGACTTAAAGAAGCACCAGATGCAGTCACATCATCTTAGACTTCCCATCCCCTACAACTGTGAATCTAAATAAACCTTTCTTTCATAAATTTCCCAGTCTCAGGCATTTTGCAAAAACAACAGGGAATTGGAGTAAGACATATAACAAATTCCTCCCTCCACTGGATATATGCCTGCTTTTAAAACCAAGACCACGGGGACACATATTTGACTTGATTATGGGTCAAATGACAACTAGTAATTGATAAAGTTTTCTGAAAATGGAAAGAATGTCTCTCAGGTTTCCATTTAAAAGGCCAGCTAGTGCTAGGTACACATAAGCAGGTTGGTTAAATGAGGTTTCAAAGCTCAGGTAGCTGATAGACTAGGTTAAAGGGACTATACCATAGCTCACAAAATACAGTTTATCAGGTGTATGTGCTAGATATAATTGCCCTAGTACCTGGGACAGTGGCACTCATGTCATAGTCACTGAACTGGTATGACCCAGAAGTTCCTCTGACCCTATGATGACAGGCCATGGTCCCACCTCCTTCCCATGCTCTGCAGAAGGAATCAAGCCCATTACCTCTCCCATCCACCTAAGGTTGACCTTAGCTGCATGAAGTTGAGGGGCTATGGATATATAAACCAGGAAAACCACAAGGCTGCTCTCTCTCGCCATTTTGTGTGGCTTTTGGGAAGCCACAGGATTTATGTTTGGGTGTGGATGTTCGAGCACAGCTGTGAATGGGGTAGTTGCCATTTTTGGAATAGAGCAAGAGACTGTGGGCAGGATGGCGTACGCCTCAAACATGGGAAAGAAAAGCCTATGTGAATCCATGTCTTTGTAAGTCACCCCCTTCCCCGGATGTCATATAAACTATGCAAAACCCAAATAGACTGCATTATGTTGGTTTTGTCAGTCCACATCAGGACCGGGAGACCTGAGTGAGGGCGAGTCTCCCAGCAGGGAGGGGAATATTTAGTGAGACACCTGGGCATGACATTCGGGGGCGGTGGGGGGCCAGTCTCAAGTAGTTCAAGCAGTAGCGAGACCAACCTAATATAGGTCAGACAAGAACAGTCCAACTTAAACTGAAACTAGAAGTCATCAAATTAGAAAACACCATGCCATCTTTCTCAGGAGCAAGGAAGATGGTATTGGTCCAGGGTCAGCTGAACAGAAATGTTTACACTACACCCTTCCTACTGGTTCATATCTTTAAACCTAGCTACTTGGGACACTGTAAGATAGCATGTTGAAGGCCAGCCTAGGCTGCATGGTGAGACCCAGTTTCAAAAAAACAAAACAAACAACACTAAGAAGTGTTTGGAGTGACAGAAAACTTAGCAATCCAGTTGGGCTATCTATCGGATACTCATGTTTGCTGCTGAATAAAAGTTACCTTAAAACATAGTTTACTTTGGAGAATAGAAATAGTTTGACTGGAGGTTCCTCATTGAGGTCACTTTTGAGGGGCTATCTAACTGTTGAGTGGGGTTACTATCATATGATCATATTGAGGTTTGACCTGGAGCAGAGAGTTGCTTCTAAGTTCACCGATGACAGGTTGTTTGGGGCCTCGGTTCCTGTTTGCAGGCTACAAGTTCTGGCCATATGAGTTCTCTGTAATGCTATTTAAACACGGTGCATTGCAGAGAGAAGGGGAGGGGAGAGAACAAATGAAAAACACTGTCTTTTATAGTCTAGTCACAGATGACACCCCAGTCTTCTGTACTCTGTTGGGAGAAGACCACGGACAGTTTAGATGTATGAGTGACAGAGGGCGGGAATCCCTCCGGGGTTGAAGAGGCATCTCCTAGACTTCTACTGTAACAGCAAAGGGATCTATTCCAAAAAGAAAAGTGTTACCACAGAAGAAAATGGGCCTGATACCAAACCTTAAGAGATTTTTGAATAATGACTAAAAAGAGAAGCTGAAGCTGTCTGTAAATTCAAAACAATATACAAAGGGTTTTTTTTTTTTTTTGAAGAATTCTGCTT
>NW_008329666.1:1429626-1457759 GCF_000622305.1 Nannospalax galili
TTGAAATGGAATGTGTGAGGCCCTAGGTTCAATACTCAGCACTGAAAAATATGAAAATATTTAAAATGTAATACAGAGTGCTTGTAGACCCATGTAATTTGGGGCCCAAGGTCAAAAATTTATTTCAAGTCTTGTGTCTCTGGATTAGTCTTATCTGTGCCAACTGTCTGGAAAAGCAGAGAAGTAGCCTTTTCCATTCAATTTTATTAATTAATTTTCGGAGGGTAAATCCTTTCACTCATCCCAAACCCTCATTTCTAGCTTGTACATCCTCATTCTGACATTAGGATTATCTTCGCTGCCGCGGCTCCTTAAACCACTAGCAAAGTTTTTTAAAAAAATCTGTATTTCCATTTAGAGTTCTACATCCACTGCAGACTCACAGTTTATGCAAATAATTCAAGTCATCTGACAAGCAAGGACGTGCACCTGTGTCCCAGTGTGACTGGCGAGCTATCTGTTCTCTGATTGGCAGCGCCTCAGAGCTGAGCAGAGCAGGCTGTTCTCGCTGTGGAGTGTTTCCGTCTTCTTAAGGGGTGTTGAAATATTGCTCTTGTGATTGCATTCCATAAAGGAAAAAGATTTGTAAAATAAACAGCTCCATTTGTCCTGTTTCAGATCCGTGTTCGCCTGCATCGTTGGGCTCTGTCCAGGGTTCATCTTGAGCAGGTTCCCCTATGTGGATTGCTCAGGGAAGCTGGATGGGCAGAAGCTCCTCATCTCTCATCTCAGCCAACCCGAATACACCACAAGGAGTTAAAGCTTCCTCTCTCCACACAGAGAAGCAGCACCAGAGCAACCAGAGCTCTAATTGCTTCTCTGGAACCGGCAGGGGGATCGGTAGGTAGATGTGATGACCTAATAGTTTTTTTCCACAGCTATTGTTCTAATCACATGAGAGTTATTGGTAGTCCTTATAATCCAAATTTTCCAGATCCTGGTAATTGTCATGATTTGGATAGAATTAACCTTTAGGCCATTTTGTTCCTTAGATCCTTGGAGCCACTGGACAATAAAAGTGCAAGTTGCTAAACCTCAGCTGCTTTACGGAACCACGTTAATAATACAATGGTCTTTTCCATTGCTTAAATTCTGGTGATGCAGATTAACAAACTTGATCTCAGTATTCCAGTGAAGGAGTGGTTTCTTTAAACCAGTGAGTTTGACTCTAGCAACATAATTCTTTACAAGGGAGCAAGCAGAGGAAAGTTTGATTCCTGTTTAAAGGGATATCAAAGTTACTTATCAAAGTTTTACTCTGCGCTAATTTATAATTTACTTAACACATATTCCTCAAAAAAAATCTTTTTAAAAAAATCTTTTTGAGACAGGGTCTCCCTGTAGCTCAGTTGGCCTGGAACTCTCTATGTAGAGTAGGCTGGCCTTGAACTCATAGATTCACCTGCCTCTTCCCCCAGAGTGCTGGGATTAAAGACGAGCACCACCACATCTGGCGTTCAAAAAAAAATCTTATAAAGAAATTGTCTGAAGTATATCCTTTAATTGCAGCAGTTATTTCCGCCAGCACTGAATGCTAGGAAATTATGATTTAAAGGACTAATTACTTAGATTCCTAATGGAGGAGGGAACATGTCTTCATTTAGCAAGAGAGAAAGACAACAAATGAGTGATTTTGGTGGCTGTATTCTCATTTCGGCACTTCTTTATTTCCTGTTATTTTCCTGTTGGCATGAGGTAGTTCTTCTTGTCTATACTTTGTATAAACCAGTTTTCCAGGAAATTGCATGAGAACCATCCTACCTTAAAGAAAATACACTTAGCTCTTGTGTATAACTCCAGAATACTAGCCAGATGACCAAAAAGTGATATGATTTGGGAGTATGGCCATAAAATATCCCCAAGAAGGGAGCTCTTGTCCTATGGGCACAAGGATATGCTGCCATCTCAACTTTAAAAAAATGACACACATCACTTGGTTGTTACCAGTGTCTTTACAATGACACTTCGTATTCTTCTGCTCATGTTTAGTAATCACTTGTTGAATTCCTGCTTTGAGTCAGGCAGAAAGCAAGTGCTCCTAACAATGGAGGCGTAGAATAGTATGAAGAGCCTGGATCTGGCAGTAACAGCATGAGCTGGGCTCCCATCTCTGAACTGCTAAATGCACAGTGTTGGCTATTAACTGGCCTTCTTTATGCCTTGGTTTCTTCCACTTTCAACTGAGGATAATGAGATGTCTATCTACAGCAGTGAAGTGCAGATTAAATGAGTTAACATCTTTGCAGCGTTTAGAATATTGCCGATATATGATAATGCTCTGTATTTCAATTGCCAGCGGTCTTATTATTAAGAGTAAATAGAACTAGGGTGTAGCTCAGTGGTAGAGCCCTTGCCTAGCATGGGTAAAGCCTATCACTATATTTAAATCAATCAATCAATAGTTCCTATAGGCTATTTTCATTTAAACCTCTCCCTATGAACTCTGCAAGCCTTTTTCATACTTCTTACTGGATTTTAAGAAAATTCTATAAAAACTTTAAGAATTGTAGTAGTTTACAATTTAAGACTATTTTTCAGATAGAAATTGGCCCTGGGAAGGGTATATGAGTGGTATGAAGTAAGAAGTGTAGTTGGGTGTAGTGCTGGAGGTCCCACTACTTATGTTAAGTACGGCAATGCTTTCCAGCCTCTCAGCCTCAGGTGTGAAGACCCAGCCTCATCTTCTGGTTGACTGACCTGCCTTAAATCAACATCCACTCTCCACCAAGGCCAGAGATTGTAGACTTGAATCTCTTTTAGAAAAGAATTCTGTTTACATTCCCAGTCATAGCAATCTTATACCAAGCATTAAGACGAGAGCAAAGGAAATATGTTTCTGCTTTTTTCTATGGGTCAGTTATTGCAACACAGATGGAAACCAACCCATATTAACATATACACAAATGAGATTCATTAATGCCAAAAAAAGAATGTTGACTGAATTCTCCCAGACTACTTTTCTCTACATGGCCACAATCTTATAGCTTTCTGGTGTTATGAGGTCTGGCTTAGACTATGTGTCCATGACTATGAAGGAACAAGTATTATGATTGGCCCAGGCTAGTCTCTGGTTGGAAATGGGGTTTATTTTGAGTAGATGGAAGAAAGTGGTACAAAGAATGCCTGAAAAATCTATTCTCAGTTTGGCTTACACTGGGCAACGTTGCAATTCATGTGATATACATGCATGTCGACGCTACATCTCAAATTAATTTTCTTGCAAATAAGATTGAATACATGTTCCTCTCAATATCCTATTTTGTGTTTTGTAGCACATATGCTGGATTCTGAGATTTCTTTCATATTTTGAGTGTTTCCTAAAATTTGTGGGCAATGAAAAAAGAGAGAATTACCCACTCTTCCTTTTAATGACAAGCCATTCTATGACATCTGCCAGTCTGAAATTTAACAACCTTCACAGAACAACTTAGCCACATTTGGCATTGCTTGCAATTTTATAAGAGCTTTTATAGACCACTCATGTGCAGAAACCAAGGGCCACATATTCCATCAGTAACAGACCATGGGCTAGAACTAGATATTTTCATTTCCTTGTCATATATTTTTCCACACATTTAGCACATATTTTTGCTAACTTGAGACAAGCAAGAATATTGTTTTTCAGTTTGGAGGCAATAAAGGCAGTGAATTTAGTGTGCTAGGAACTGGGTTCAGTGTGTGCATCAACACATACTTGTTGGACAAATGATCTTTGCTCACATCACAGAGTGGACGCTTGTCAAGGTGGGAAACAGAAAGCTCTGTGCAACTGTGAGGCCCCGCCAGAGCCCCTTGACCTGCAGCCACCAGGGCTGGCACTGCTCTTGAGCACTGGCTCGGGGAAGCTTGTCCTTGTTTTCTCTCCTGAGTTAGATTGCCAGATCCTCGTGTTTGATTTTAAATTGAGGTGACAGCACGTCCTGCTTACTTGGATTAGCTCACAATTATTCTTTTTGTCTCCTGTTCTATGACATAAGGTTTACTTTTTCATACCTGACCGGATGCTAAACATGTCCTTTATGAGTTTGAGTTTGTTTAGTTCTTGCAAATACGTTTCGTAACTGTGTTTAACAACTCAGTCAGTTCATACGATTGATGGTTAGGTGATGGTGAATAGCTCTTTTTGCCTGACGGTTAACAAAATGATTAATTCTGTATTAAGTATTACTTAAAACTATGAAAAGGGTCAAATTTACCAATTAGATCAATTTTAATGTTCTTGATGACATTGATTTCTCAAATCAGAACTTAATGCAGTGAATATGGATTTGAAAACACAGATTTCAAAGAACCTACTTCTGTTTCAAAACTAGGAAACTACTGACCA
Source organism: Nannospalax galili (assembly GCF_000622305.1). NCBI lineage: Eukaryota > Metazoa > Chordata > Mammalia > Rodentia > Spalacidae > Nannospalax > Nannospalax galili. Next base: position 1,433,954 of record NW_008329666.1, read on the forward strand.
AAGGCCAGAGAAATAGGGCTTATAAACCTTATGCTCTGTAGTTATCATTGAAACCAGTTTTTAAAATGCCACTCTGCTACCAAGAGGGCAGCAATAGAAGTTTTTCATAATTGGCAGCAACCCACCTTTTTCAACTTGAATGAAATTTAATCTGTAGTTCTCCCTTTGAAGTTCCAAGCTCTTTGCAAAGAAATGAATTTACTTTTCATAGAAGTAAGAGGCTGGTGTAATCTGTAAGCAGTGGAAATTTTCCCTGTGCTAATTTGTGGAACTGTTAAAATTGGAGGACCAAAAGTTTAGCCTGTGGTTGCCTGTGTGGGTGACTCAGTCAGCCACCTCACATTACATAACTATGGATATAAACACTGGCTGTCTAAATATTGGCCTCATACCTAAAAGGAAAAAGGAAGGTCAATTCTACATTATTCTGAGATGCTCACTCACACTGTTCCAGTGTAAACACATTCACATCTCTTGATTATCTATGGTTTGAAGCATAGCCCCCTTGAAATTTTATAGCATCAGCAGTCCCAAAGCATGAGCCATAAGCCCCATTTACCTACTTTTCTCTTTTTTGTATAATTTCATCTTGAATATTTTCTTTGTTCTTATCAATATTTTTTGCATGATTTGTTTCCATAATTTCCACAAAAATCTCAAATGCTCTTGCTTTTGATGGTGAATAGCTTTTTTTTGCTTGACTGTTAACAAAATGATTAATTCTGTATAAAGTATTACTTAAAACTATGAAAAGGGTCAAATTTACTAATTAGATTAATTTTAATGTTCTTGATGACAGTTTTTGATTTCTCAAATCAGAACTTAATGCCCATTCTTTTCCCCTCATCTTCATGGCCTCTCTGGAGTACTCTGTGGGCGTGCTTGTTGTCACTATTGGGTTGTTTTTTGGAGTATAGAGTGAATTTCCCTGGCATCCATTCTGATAACATCGCCACATGTGGAGAAATTGACTTAGTTTCAGATAATCCTCAAAATGATTCTAAGCACTGTAACTCACACTGTCCTGAAACTCTGAAGAGTTAATTGCAATTTTCATAGGTCTTGACTTTCTTTCTTTCTTTCTTTCTTTCTTTCTTTCTTTCTTTCTTTCTTTCTTTCCTTCTTTCTTTCTTTCTTTCTTTCTTTCCCTTCCTTCCTTCCTTCCCCTTTCTTCTATTTTGAGACAGGGTCTCCCTGTAGCCCCAGCTGGCCTGGAACTCACTATGTAGACCAGGCTGGTCTTGAACTGTCAGAGATCTGCCTGCCTTTGCCTCCCGAGTGCTGGGATTAAAGGCTTGCACCCCCATGCCTGGCAGGCCTAGATTTCTATATAGGTAAAGAAAAATACAAAAAACAATTAACCCTGGGCTTTGTTATCTAGTCCCAGAACTAGCTAATAGAGAGTTGCTTAGCAGTGGAAGATCCACGTCATGTCTGACTCTGGTGGAAGGAGCTCATGGACTACTCTGTGGCTTCTACAGCACCAGGCATGGACGTTCTGTCTACGTTCATGGTATTCTTCTCCAAATCTTACAACACTTGCTTATCGCCCTTTAGGTTCCACTCTTGGGAGAATGTCTGGGATAATTTCCCCATAACTTTGGTATGAAATTACCAAATATAATTTTATTCTTTTCTAACAGTCTTTTTTCTCTAACCTGCCTCTATCAGGTTCCAAACAGTAAGGTTATAGTGATAAAGAAGAGTGAGGAGAGTTCAAAGCTTAGCTTAGGCAAAGAAACTGTCCAGTGCCTGTTGCCTATGTCTGGTCCATGTTACTGTTGAAGACTGCTCTCATGAGAAGAGGTATTTGTTCTCTGTGTGTGTCTTCCTGTAACTGTGATGGGTCTAGGGTTCTAGACTAACCTATACCCTGCTTTGGCCAAAGAGGGAGCCCAAGAGCACTCTGGGCAGTAAGCTTGCTTCACTCTGGCATATAGCCACTGCACAATGCTTTAGCTGGCCCCAGGCTTCTGTGTTCATCTCAGCTTCTATCTGTACTTTTACAGACTCAAGGAAATACCGTTCTTTTCCTCTTTTGGATCTGCTCAGTTTAATGTCCATTATACTAACTTGCTCAACCTTTGTTCTAAGGAGAGTATCTTCAGTAACTCAAAGGTATTCTATTTTCTAAACTGGTTTCAGAGTGATTCCAAGGTGCCCACAGCTTTTCTATAGTGTGCAGAGGATCACTGTCCCTACACCTGCTGTGATGCAAATGTGAGTTAATTGGAAGCTTTCTAGACACCTGTACAGTTTGATCATCGTTTTCCCTAGAATAGGACATCAGTGATAATTACACCAGAACTCAGCCATAAGAAAGGGAAGTGGCTTCTTCACTCACTCTAAACTTCTCCCCTCAGAGAGAAAAGGAAACAAATTTAATCTGTGGTAAGTTTCCTGCTGTAATGGAAAAGAATCGGTTAACTTTTAGACCTCAAGTGAAAAATCAGAACCTGTCTTCAAACATGGGTGGGATATTGTATTAATCATACAACATTTCCAAACTAAATTTCATTTATTTTCGTTGTCAATATTTGTTGAGAATCAGTTACATGCCAGGTCATACTAAGCCAAGATGAATGTACATGCTGATAGACACAGTCTGTTATTTAGAATAAAAAGTAATTTCAGCTGCTACATCTGTTCTTTCCTGAGACACTGCTGGAGTTCCTTATGTTAGATGATATTAAAATTTAAATTGTTTGATGTCAAAGCATTTATAAATTCCTTTGTTATCATTTAAATGTTCTTTTATGCAAACAAAAATTAAATAGTTTTGACTGAGAATGTGACAATATTTTATTCTCTATAAAACTGAAGGATACAATGACTAAAAAAAAATTCTTAGCATCAGTCACTGTTTGTCAGAGCTACATTAAATGTGAATCTTAACTTTCCAGATCAGAAGACAAAATGCTCTCAATTATATTTGTTGGGTGGATGGCGGAGGGGGAGGTTTATATTGTGCTTCAGGCTGTTTCAGAATAATTTGTGGGCAAATACTGGTTTACTTGGCATAACTGGATTCAACAAAGTATTAAAATATTTGGATTCTCTAAAACTGTGAGAGCTAGTCTTCAGAGAGGAGGCTTCCATGTCAGTTCCAGCTCCGTTGCTTCAAGTTCTGTGTCCTAAGTGTGTCCTGTTTCAGCAATAGGCTCTTACCTTCCAGTTCTGGGAAGCAATCAAGGGCTGTGGCAATAGCTTGTGTTTTGGGTGTCTCTTGGACTATCCTGACCAACAACTCAAAGGGAGGTTTTGCCTTTCTGGCACTGTGTTCCTTGTTATACAACCTTCAGCTATACACATGTACTCATGTACAGATATTGTATGTGTTTTTCAGTAGGTTTTTGAACTAATGCATTTTCTTCTGTTTTTTCACATAAACATTATTTCTCTCTCTACCTGTCTAACCCTCGCTCTTCCCTCCTCAGTTACAGTACCTAGGACTCAGGGACCATTGCAGAAGATGGGATGGAAAGATTCTAAGAGCCAGGCGTAGTGTATGACCATAAGGAAACGGTCTTCCAGGCTTCTGGGAACTTGCTCATATGAACTTACAGCAGTGGTGACAGCACACACAAGACCCATGCAAACTCAATCAGACAAAAACCCAGCATAGAACTGGGGAAATGAGAGTAGGCCCCAACCTTAGCTGAGGAACTATTGACAGCTGATCTCTGCTGGGTGAGAGAGAATTGGTCGTTTTTAAGGGAGTGACTCTAGATAGGCTGACTAGACACCAGTGGATGAACTTGCACCAAGAGACATCTGGGTACACAAACTTGACTCTATAGGCCTTAACACATATGACAGAATGCATGAAATCCAGTGGACAAGCTATGGGGTGGGGGTGCAGATAGGATACGGGGTCTAAATATGCTTAAGATATTTTATATGAAATGCACAAAAAAATCAATAAAATATATTGCAAATTGTCTGGATTCATGATAACTCTTGGGAGCATTAATAAATGTCAGAGGCTATTTTGTTCACATTCACTAATGATTTTTTTTTGGAAAGCCTGCTAGGCAGAGGAGCATTTTGAGCCTTTTCCAAGATGACTCAGTTCTTGCCTGACTGTTCTATGAACTGGTTACTTAAAAAAAATGTGAATAGGTATTGCAATGGTGGGTTACAGGTAGGGACAACTAACATGCAGAGTATTGAGCAAGAAGTAAAACCCAGCCAGCTAAGGTAGGATTTAGGACAACTGGTACTATGGAGGCAGAGGAGGAGGGGTCACTGTGGTGTACATGTTCATGAGAGTATCATGCTCATAGATGCTAGATACATGTTTAACTCTGTCAGGGGTCTAGAGAGGGTAGGAAAAAACTAGGCTAAATTGGTTACCATTCCTGCAAAAAATTTCAAAACTCCCCCAATTCTGTGATATACCATATAATGAACAGTTAATTATACACTGTCTTCTATTGTCCTGGATTTGTTTCACATATGAGAGTCTTAGTTCTCCAGATTCTTAGAATACATGGCCTCCACTGCCATGAATCTGAGACAGTCTGGGCTACACAGCAAGACCCTGTCTCAAAAAAGAAAAACAACCCCCCAAACAAACAGCAATAAAACAACAACAGAGGGTGGGACATAACTTCAGACAAGCTTGCAAATGGAAGGAGCTGGTGTTGGAAGTCCTTTCAGCTCCTAGCAGAACTTTTTGAATCCCCTTTCCCCTAGTAGGAACTTATGCTCAGGGCTTACCCTACCTTGTGCATCCTTTCCAATTTAACAAGTTAGTTTGAATGCCAGCTCAGTAAGTATGAGACTTAATGGCAAATGCTTTGTCTCTTGGTTTCCTTGTTTATATAGAAGTAAAAATATGGGGTGCTTGTAAGGATTAAACAAAGGAAGCTGTTAAAATGGCTTACATAGTGTCTACTACATGTTAGCAGTTAAAATTCTAGCTGCACTCTCTCCTCACCAGCTTTCTTTGTCTGGTATATACAAATTGCATCTGTAAATGAGAGCTGTGTACAGTTAGCGTAGAAGAGATCTTAACCGGAATGTTAAGGGAATGCTCTGCATGGCTTCGGGATCCCCTGGGGCATCCTGAAGAAAGGCTGTGAAGCAAAGACCCTCCTTGGGATGGAGAAACCAATCTTGGGACTCTGACCCGTGCGTGACCTCCTTTGACCAAAGAAATTCTACATCTATCAAGTTTGAATAATGGGATTTTTGTAAGATTTCATGTTGAAATGCAAAACTCTCTCCCACTCTTTCCACCAATACTTATAAAAAAAAAAGTTTGAAATGCTGCTTTGGCCAATTCTTCATCTTACTGATGCAGAAAATGAGACCCAGTGAGATTAGCCAGCTCTGTGCTAGCTTCATTCAGTAAGGACTTTTTAGGCTTAAATTCTCAAATTTTCACAACTGCTTATCCCTGAAGTCTTCCTATGAGTACTGACATAATTTTTTCAAAGTATTGATGCTTGCCAAGATTGTTTCATTACTTAGTGGATTTAGATCTCAAAAAGCAAACAATTTTTAAAAAACTTTTAAGATAATTACTCAAGTTATACATAAACGTGCACTGCTGAACATTCAAACAATGGAGACCTGTGAACAGTACAACCTGGAAGTGTTTCTCTACCTGTCAGCTGCTCCCTGAGTGAGGCCAGCTTGCTTCCTATTTCCCTGCTGAACCTGTTAACTATCAAAGCTTCAACATTCAAATTTCCAGATGTTACTTTGTGTTTACAAATCTTCATGTATTATTTTAGTTTCCACACTTCTCATACAGTTTTGTGACATAATTTTTTCCTAAAAATATGACAGATGTTTCCAAATAAGTACACCTCATTTGCCTCATCTTTTTCAATTTGAATGTTCCTGAAAATGGCTAACTAGATGCTTTCTTCTTCATTCTTTGCCATTGTAAATACTTTTTCAATGACTATTCTTGTATATACTTGCACATGCAAGTATCATCGCTTGCTGGGCAGGGTGGTACACACCCAGAATCCCAGCACTTGGGAGCCTGAGGCAGGAGGATTACGAATTAAAGGTTACCCTGAGCTACACAGTGAGGAGAAAAAGGAAGATGAGGAGGAGATGACAGAGGAAGAAGATGAAAGAAGTGAAAGATGGGAGTCTTTTGAGAAAACATCTCAAGTATTTTGGTTTGAATCTGAGGTGTCCCCCAAAGGTTCATGTGGTAAAGGTTTTGTCGCCCAGCCATTTTCCCAGTAGAGAAATGGTTCGATTATGAGGGCTTCCACCCAGCTGGTGAATAATCCCTTGATAGAGCCATAATTGGACGGTGATTTTGGGAGGTGGTAGAAACTAGGAGTCGGGAGCCTCATTAGATGAAAGAGGTGACTGGGGTGTGTCTTTGAGGGGTACACCGTGTTCCTGCTCCCTTCTCTTTGTGTCCAGGCCACCCTGAGGTGACTGGCTTTGTTCCACCGCATGCTCCTGCCATGACTTTCTGCCTCATCGCAGCCAAGGAGCTCATGGACTGAAACTCATGACACAGATCGAGTCTAAATCTTTCTCCCTTATTTGTCTCAAGTATTTTGTTGTTAATGATGAAAAGTTTAATACTCTGGCCAATTCTATAGTCAAAGTTGGCAGATATGGACAAACTGCTTATCAATTTCTATATAATTTATATTCCTCTAGAGTTAGTGATCAAATATGGAATATTTAAATACTTGTATTTTTTACTTTTATTAAATTAAAAAATTTTTAGCCTTTAAATTTTTCCAATCAGAAATTATAATTTGATTTATTACTTGATAAGTCTTTGCTTACTGACAGTATTGAATATTTTGCATACATGATTTCCATGGGCATATTATATATGGCTTCTGTAAATGTTATGTTTGTTATTACATATTTTTATATTGGATTACCTTTTCTTTATTGATTTATGGATTCTTCACAGTAATTTTATGTTATTGGTGCTGGGAATTGAATTCATAACCTTGCACATGCTAAGTATGTACTCTATACCACAGCTCCTCCACTATTTTCAATATTACTTTTACATATAGTTCAATTAAAAATCTTATTTTTGATATGTACCTGCCACCTAGTTATCTTTCCAGTCATCCACCTATCCATCCATCCATCCATCCATCCATCCATCCATCTATCTATCTATCTATCTATCTATCTATCTAGCTTGTGACTAATATTTTATTTTATTTTTAAATTATTTTTATTTTATGTGTATGAGTGTATTGCCTGGATGTATGTGAGTGCACCCATGTCGTGCAATGCTGCAGAGGTCAGAAGAGGGCTTCTGATTCCCCTGGAACTGGAGTTAAGGATGGTGGTAGCTGCCATCCTGGTGGGTGCTGGGAATCGAACCCGGGTCCTCTGCAAGAGCCGTCAGTGCTCTTAACTGCTGAGCCAACTTTCCAGCCCCATGACTAATATTTTAAAAATACAGTTACTTTCATTTATAGGCTTTGAGAGGAAGTAGGGGTAAATATATATGATTAATTGTGGAGCGGTCATATAAATTAACATATAAACCAGAATACTGCTGAGGGTAAAAGAAATTATCTTTATATTGACAAAAAAAGATAACCTGGAAATGTGTCAAGCATATGATTAATCAATCAACTGCAGAACTTACTTTAAGTTAAAAAAGCTTTGTGACATTTTAATGTCTGGTACATTTTGTGTTTCTTTATTATTGTGAGGTTAATGTCTATTCTAATATTTCTATCTGTCTGAATGAATTTTACATTAACAGTATTACATGCATATATCTCTATGTTGGGCTGTTTCTTGGTATTGAGTTGCATTTGTTATGGAGAAATATGATTTTATATAAGATTTACTAAAAATGGTATTATTAAGACACATCTCTGTTTCATTAAAAGGTCTTTGAGAACAATTAAATTTTTTTCTTTATATGGGTCCTGTGTAATTTTCAGACTTTTTGAAAATTGCTTTGTACTCTTTTACACAGTTGTAACTGGGATCACTTTTTCTACATTATTTTCTTAACTTTATTGCTGTTGCTATGGTGGAAAGGCTTAAACATGTACTTTGTATATTTCACAAGTGTTAGAGCCCTGTGTCAGATATTTTTCTTTCATTCTGTGTTACTTGTGTTGGAAAAACTATATGGAACATTGAGCTGTTCAGAGTTGCTACGGTAGCATCTCACATGTTCTACACACTTTTTTTTGGTGTTGTTGGAGAATTAAACCCAGGGTCTCACGCATGCTGGGCAAGCACTCTATCACTGAGCTATGTCACCTTGCTACTCCAGCACCAAGAGACCCCTCCCATTAAATCTGGGCTTAGTGACTTGCTCACAGCCAATAGCACGCAGCAGCAACACCTTGTGCCATAGCTGGGCCAATTCCCATGTGTCTGGTTCTCTTGGATCACTCCTGATTTGGATACTCACTGGTTTTGGGGGTGCTTCTCAGAATGCATATTTCAGGCTGTCCACAGAGGGGCTACATGTCGGTGTTCTGACTTACTATCCCAGCTGAACATTCTGGTACTCCTTAAAGGCACCAGATATTTGAATAAAAAAGCCACTAGAAGATTCCATTCTCAGTTCTTTTACTTGCCTCAGCCATTCTCCATGGGAAGAGATAGGCTATCCTCACGGTGTCCTGCCCATCTTCCACATGTACTGTCTGAATCTGTGAGCAGCTTTTGCTACTCAGTACCAAGTAAACAGCACTCTTCACTCAGTACAGCAAATAGAGCCCTAACACCAATTAGCCTCAAGACCGTTGTCATGTCCATTAAGTTTATTGGTTAAATTTCCCTATTTGTAATATGAGGACAGTATTAGCTGGACTTCTAATACTACAGGAATTGGTGAAAAGCAAATAAAAACAGTGGACAGTAACTGTGCGACAGTGAGTTTGAAAGAAGCATGAGAATCTGCATAGACGGGGAGACTAGCTTTCAAACCATTTATACGTACGTTTAAAAAATATTTGATTATTTTTATTTTATGTGTATTGCTTGTATGTAGGTCTGTGCACTGGTGTTGTGCAATGCCTGTGGAGGTCAAAAGAGGGTGTCAGATCTCAGACAGTTGTTAGCTGCAATGTGGGTGCTGGGAATCGAACCTGGGTCCTCTGCAAGAACAGCCAGTGCTCTTAATGGCTGAGCCATCTCTCCAACTCCACATATTTCTTTTCTATGATCAAATAGACTTAATGATTATCTTAAGCAGAGCTGGCCCTACACTGCAGGAAAGGTGATCCTGAGCCCCTGGAACATATAAAGCCATGGAAGAACTATCTACTTTGATCAACGACTAAAATTCCTCCTGAGAAAGGCAAGATTTGTGTGGCCCATTCACTGCTGAGGAAATGTAGGTATCTCAGATGTGACAGAGGCAAACTTAAAACTTTTCTAGAGAATCTATTTCACCTTTGTTGAAGTTTTTCTTCACAATCTGAAGTCACTGTATTAAAAATAATTGAAATCAAGTCGGGAATGGCGAGGCAGGCCTTTAGTCCCAGGACTCGGGAGGCAGAGGCAGATGGATTTCTATGAGATCAAAGCCAGTCTGGTCTACATAGTGAGTTCCAGGCCAGCTGGGGCTACAGAGAGACCCTGTCTCGAAAAGATCAACAAAACAAAGAAAACTAAACTAATCTAAACTGAACTGAAAAGAACTAAAACAAAAATTATTGAAATCCTATGGAGGGTTCCTTACTGTGTCAGTGGAAGACAAGACAGCAGCCATAGTGGCTTAAATCTACAATACGATGTGTGAAAGCCATCAATAATTAAGCCCAGTTTATTGACTTCCTTGCAACCCAAGAAAATCAGGTAATGAATATGCTTGACATTTGGAGGAGGAGTTTGGAAGAGACAGAAAGAGATCTTGGTTCCAGTATTTCCACAGTTTTGTTGCAAGTCTGAGAAAGTGTTTATATAGATAATATAAAGACACAAACTTGGGGCTGGAGAGATGGCTCAGTGGTTAAGAGAACTGGCTGCTCTTGCAGAGGGCTGGGGTTTGGTTTCCAGCACCCACATGGCAGCTAACAACCATCCTTAACTCCAGTTCTAGGGGAGCCAATGCCCTCTTCTGGCCTCTGCAAGCATTGTAGACATGGGTGCACTTACAGACATGTAGGCAGTAAACTCATACACATAAAATAAAAATAATAAAATACTTTAAAAAAATACATGAACGTCTTGAATTTTATACTTGTTTTGTGTTTCAATCTCTGCACACTGTCTTTGTGCCTCTGTTCTGCTCCCTCTACAGCAATTCGAACATTCTTTTTAGCTATCTCTTGTTCTTTTGTCCCCCCCTCTTTTCCTTCTTTTTGACTTCCCTGTTGTTTCCTCCCTCTCTTTCCTTCTACATTGTGTTCCACCACACTCTGTATTTCCCACCTCAATGGTTTATTTAAGGATTTTACAGCTGCACATAGGCAAATGAACAAGACGTAATGCTTCAAGGTAGTTTAATATACTAGAAAGAATATTTGTTTTTAGTAAGAATCGGTTCTAATATTTTTACATGTAGCTGACAGCATTCACTACAGTCTGTCTACCTAACTTTTGTGGAGCACAAAGGAATACTAACCTTTACTTCTCTATGCATTATAAAGAGTAAGTGGCCTCTCCCAGGGTAGTCCAAGAGACTTCCAAAATTGCATGGGCCATTGCCACAGTCCTTGATTGCCTCCCAGAACTTAATGGTAAGACCCTATTGCTGAAGACAGGACATATTTTGGACACAGGATCTGGAGCAATGGAGCTAGAACTAACGTGGAAGCCACCTCCCCTGAAAGCTAGCTCTCACAGATTTGGAGAGCACTATGCAAGCTGCTAAGGGAGAACATCAATTGATAGCCCAACCCCAGCTTCAAGGCCTAAAAGCCACATCAATGACCAGCACAGCAAATGACATTGGTGCAATAGTAGCATTTTTATCTTGGGGGTGATCGACAGCTGCCTAATTGAAGAGAACACTAACTCATCTTTCACCTCTCATCAATGAAGCTCCCTCATGCAACAGAGGGCCAGGAACACAAAAGGCCACAAATGGCCAAAACACAGAGACTAAGAGTCAGCAGAGTCCACATTCTTGGACAGGACTTACACTGAGGTCCACCCACCCAGGGCTCAGGGACCATTGCAAAAGAGGGGGCAGAAAGATTGTAAGAGGCAAGGAGGGGGTTCACGACCATACAGAAATAGTTCTATAGGTGCCAAGGACCCTTCTGATACAAACCTACAGCAATGGTGTCAGCATGCACAAGACCCATGCAAACTTAGACAAACAAAAACCCAGCACAGAACTGTGGAAATGAACAGCAAGCCCCAATCTTACTCAAGAATTATTGGCAGCTGACTACTGCTGGGTGAGGAAGAACTGATCATCTTGAAGGGAGAGACTAGTCTGACTAAACCCTGGTGGACAAACTTGCATTGAGGGACATCTCAGGATACTAATTTTACATAATAGGCCTTAATACAAATGATAGAATGTATGAACTCCCATGGAGGGGCACTATAGGAGGGTGCCAAAGGGGAAGGGGGAAGGGGGTATAAAGATGATTTTATGTATGAAATACACAAAAATTCAGTAAAAATTTATTTAAAAAAAGAGTAAGTGGCTTTTCATGTTCAGTAAGACTAAGTCATGTTAACATTTTGGCCCCTACTCCTCTGGTGTAGATACTCTATAAACATTGCTACTAAACGTCTTCTCTTTCCAAATTTCCTCCAAGTATTTTTGAAACTTCCCTTATGTTTTCAAACATGTATGATCCAGCCTGCATTATGTTTGGGGCAAAAGAGCTCAGGAGATGGCTCAGTTGGCAAAGTACATGCCAGGCAAACATTAAGATCTGAATTTTACTGTCAGTATCTGCTTGAAAAAGTCAGATGGGAAGGCAGGCATCTGTAATTCCCGCACTGGGGAGAGGGAGATGGGGCTTCCTGACCAGCCAAGCTAGCTGAGTCAATGCATTGAAGCTTCAATGAGAGAAACTGCCTCAAAAAATAAGGTGAAGAGCAGCTGAATCAAACAGCCTCCACATGTGTACCCATGTGTACCCTCACGCACGTGTACATACATACACCTAAACATGTCCACATACTGAGGCACACACAGAAAAGGTTACATTGCATCTCCAGTCAGAAAACAGAGAGAGATGTGTTCTGGGGAACAGCTCATGGTCTCCTTTTTCTGTTCTTATTCAGTATAGAACCCCAACTTATGTGATGATCACTCATATTTGGGATGGGGCTCCCTTCCTCATTTGAACCTCTCTAGAAACATCTTCATAGATACACTGAGAGTTGTGTCTCCTAGGTGATTCCAAATCCAGATAAACTGACAGTGAAGATTAACCACCACACACCTGTTACTTATTGTCAAATAAACTCATGAAATAGGCTTGGGATACTCGTACATCTATGTTGATACTTGTACATACTGTCTGGTTCCTAGGCACAATCAGCTCCTGGACTCTGACTTGGGCCTATGGGGCACCTGCACACAAGAGTCTTTCATAGTGCATGACTTCATTTTACCCTAAGGCTAAGTGACACATCTAAGACCACAGTCTGAACTCAAACTCAAGTCCTATGACACTGTAGAGCCTCTTCCCTAGGCACTAGCTGGGGCTAGAGTTTGGAGTTATGTTTCTTGGCTTCAACACTGGAATTAACTGCCCTTCAGTGATTTGGGACAAATCTACTCTTGGATAAGAGATTTACAGTCTGTTTTGTGACTTAGCCTGGCAGCTGTCATCCAGGATCCTGACTGCTGATGTCACCGTATGATGCTTGTATTAGTTACTTTTCTGTTGCTGTGATAAAACACCATGACCAAGGGAACTTGTAGGAAGAAGAGTTTATCTGGGCTTATGGTTCCAGGTCCCAGAGAGGTTAAAGTCTGTCATGGCATGAAGGCATGATGAGATGGCTGGAGCAAGAACAGAAGCTAAGTGTTTACATCTTCAAGCAGGCACAGAAAGCAACTAGAAAGCTGGTAAGGCTTAAGAACTCTCTAAGCCATCCCCCAGTGAGGTGCTTCCTTCACCAAGGCCACACCTTCTAAGACCTCTCAGAACAGTACCACCAACGGGATAAAAATGTTCAAAAGTCTAAAAATGAACCTACCATATGACCCAGTTACACCACTCCTTGGCATATACCCAAAGGACTCATCCTATTGCAGAGACACTTGTACATCTATGTTTGTTGCTGCTATTTTCACAATAGCTAAGAGATGGAAGCAACCTAAGTGTTCCTCATCTGACAAGTGGATAACGAAAATGTGGTACCTTTGCACAGTGGAGTTCTATTCAGCAGTACAGAAAGATGAAATAATGAAATTTGCAGGTAAATGAATAGAACTAGAAACTGTTGTACTAAGTGAAGTAACACAGACTCAGAAAAGCAAAAGACATATGTTCCCCCTCATTTGTGGGTCTGAGCACCAAATCCTTTTATGTGAATATATGTTCTGACGTAACTGCAGGAACCAGGAAAATTGAAGAGAACCAGGGAGATAAAGGAAAAGAAGGAACCCAAGAGAAGAACAGTAGGAGACAGGTGTTACTAAGGGAGAACTGTGTAAAATGGGGGTAGTTAAATGGGAGGGAAGAGGGAGAGCTATACAGGGAACTATGGGGATAAAGGGGAATAAAGAGCTCAAGAGAGGTAGGACCATTGAAGGAATTATCAAGGAAGAAATGGGGAAAATGGGGACACTTAAAATGGGGATAGGAAGATAAGACAAGAAGAGAGCGAGCGAGAAGAGATTAGTAATTCCTAGCTGGTATAAAAAATGAGAAGGAAATGTATTAGTCCAAAAACCTACTGAAAAATTACACATACAATATCTCTACATGAGTCCATGAGCATAGCTGGAGGCTACATAGCAAGAAACAGTGCCAGACAGAGAAACCTTCCTTTGAGTTATGCCAGGGTAGTCCAAGAGTCTCCCTAATCTACACAGACTATTGCCACAGTCCTTTATTGCCTCCCAGAACTTAATGGTAAGACCCTATTGCTGAAGACGGGACATACTTCGGACACAGGATTTGGAGCAATGGAGCTGGAACTGACCTGGAAGTCACCTCCCCTGAAGGCTAGCTCTCATATATTTGGAGAACACTATGCCAGTTGCTAAGGGAGAACATCAACTGATGGCCCAACCCCAGCTTCAAGGCCTAAAAACTACATCAATGACCAGCACAGAAAAAAACATTGGTATAGTAGTAGCACTTTTATCTTGGGAATAATCAACAGCTGCCTAATTGGACTTAAAACCCACTCAGTGGAAATAAATTTATGTGTGGTACTGTAAACTTAGCCAAATATACAATAGCTAGAGAGGTCCTAGATCTTAGAGAAAACCCCAAGACTCTCACATCCCTAGACAAATGTAATTTCTTACTATGTGAAAAATATGAATCCTTAAATTTACAGACAAGTATCCCAGTTACCACCCATCAAAGAAGTTTCCTTTTCAACAGGCAGAGATTATTACAGAGTTCTACAACTGGTCACACACAAAGATTGTCTGTGAATTGCCCAAGCCTAAGTGGCACATCTAGGATGGCAACCTCTACACTTAAGGCTCATGGAACATAGAACAAGGGATGAAGAGAACACTAATGCATCTTTCAGCTCTCATCAATGAAGCTCCTACATGCAACAGAGGGCCAGGGAAATCAAAGGTCATAAATGACCAAAATGTAGAGAATAAGTGTCTATAGAGTGTGGGTCCGTGGACAGGACTCCTTTATCAAACTTCACCCACCCAGAGCTCATGGACCATTGTGGAAGAGGGGGCAGAAGGATTGTAAGAGCCAGGGAGGAGGTGCATGACCATATGGAAATAGAGTCCTATAGGCTCCTGGGACCCTGCTCATATGAACTTACAGCAATGGTGTCAGCATGCACAAGGCCCATGTAAACTCAAGCAGACAAAAACCCAACACAGAACTGTGGAAATGAATAGCAGGCCCCAAACTTAGTTGAAGAATTATTGGCAGCTGATTACTGCTGAGTGATGAAGAGCCAATCTTCTTAAAGGGAGGGTGACTCTAGATAGGCTGGCTAGAACTCAGTGGATGAACTTGCACTGAGGGACATCTGGGGACACTAACCTGACATGATGGGCCTTAACACAAATGACAGAATGTATGAATTCAAGTTGGGGGGGTATAGGAGGGGGCCTATGGGAAAAGGGGTATAAAGATGATTAAGATGTTCTGCATGAAATACACAAAATTTCAAGTAAAAAAAATTTTTTTTAATATCCAAGTACTTGGAGCCTATGGGGGACATCATTATTCAGCACAGCCTTTCTACTCGGCAGGGAAAAATCACATCCTTATTTTTCATGCTTGTCAAATATGTGAGTGCATGTTTCATTCAAGTTCTACTGTGTGTGATAGGCTACCTAATCCCAAGTGGTCAGCCATAAACACATGTATATATTAACAACAATAAATGGATATACACATACATACACATATGTACACATATGTGTGTCTAGAACAATTAAAGAAGAGTGTCTAGAATATATGTGTACAGAACAATGATAATTAAAGAAGAGTTCATGAGTTAGGGATTATGGAGGACACAGGAGGGGTGGAAATGATGTAAGAACAGCATGAAGTTATCAAAAATTTTAACTAAAATAAAAAGAAAACTAAACAAGACAAAAACCAGACTAGCTTGCTATCCTTGAACTAAAGAGGTCAACAAATAAACATTGACAGTATGGGCTAAATCAAAGGGTTTATTAATCTTTTTTCTTTCTTCCTTTTAAAATTCCAATGAATATATTTCAAATGAGACAAGAAATCAAAAGTGTTCTCAGAAATTAACTGAGTAAAATATATGACTTTGGGAATTTCATACAGGTATACTCTGTATTTTATCACATGGAAACTACTCCCTCCCCTCCAACTTCTCCCAAACCTACCAAAGTCCATCTCCCAACTTCATATCTTTGTCTTTCCTGTATAATCCACTGAGTCAACTGCCTGTATGTGTACGGGTGTAGGGCCATCACTGGAGCATGGGCAACCTATGAGAGGCCACGCCCCTGAAGAACACAGATTCTCCTTTCCCAGCAACCATCAACTGCAAAGGTCTCCAGCTTCATGAGCACCTTCCCCTCCATGCTGGAATGGTGACTGGCTTGATCTTGTGCAGGTCTTGTGTAGGGAGCCACAGCTGCTGAGAGTTCATGAGCCCAGCTGTCCCATCATGTTCAGGAGACACTGTTTTGCGGTAGCCCTCCCCAACCTCTGGCTTTTACAGTCTTTCTGTTCCCTCTTCCATGATGTTCCCTGAGCCTTGTGCGGAAAGGTTGATACTAGATTCCCCATTTGGGGATGAGCACTCCACAGTCACTGATTCTCTGCATTTTGACTAAACTTTTGAAATTCTATTGGAAGGAAGAAGTTGTGACTCAGCCTGGGAGAAGCCTTTATTACCTAAGATGTTGGGCACATTACTAGGTTTTTGTTTGTTTCTTTTATAGTGTTGGCTCATTTCTTGCCTCTCTCTTCCCTCTTTGCCTTTGACTTCAGGAAGGTGACTCTTTGGCACTTATGCTGACTCCTGTGTTCTGTTGGGAGCTTTTCATGATGCATGTTGACATTAATTGTCTGCAAAGTCCTTGGAATGTTCAGGAAATCATCATGCGGTTGTGCTACTGTTCTGTGCACTTTTGTTAGAGACCAAAGTTTATAAAACACATCAGTGAAGCTCCAGCTTTCTGGAAAAAAGTCTCTGACTTTCTAAAGGGACTGGAGAAAAGCTCTCTGGCTTATGGTTGGGTTATTTAGAATAATTACTGTAACACCTGCATTTTCTTTTCTTCCAGGATCCCTTAATTGTCTGTAGGAGACAAGAAAAAAAAAATCCTAAGGACCACTTTGTGCTCTGAAACTCTCAGGCCAACAAAGCGGTCAATTCAGCCTGACATTTCCATTAGAGTTTGTATGAATGATAGCCAAGCAGCTTGCATTAGAGCCCTCTAGTTTCAACTAAATGTGACAGAAAATTGCACTTGACACTTGAGAGAATATTTGGCCACCATCCCCATCACAGAATTATGTACCAAAAGTCCTGCTGTTGTTACCAATACTGATTTTAGTTTAATTTGTGCTAGGAAGAAGGATTTTCATTTAAAAATAACAATAATAACTAACATTTATTGAATGTTTGCTATGAGTTTGTTACTATGGTAAAAAAATCTATATATTCACATACTTTTTAATACAACTTTTATTTCCACTTCACACAGCAAGGAAAGAGAAGCACAATGTTTTTCATTCCCTGTGGACTTATGCTGTATGGTGGCCTGACTTGTTTTGTTTGCTGTTGTATACTTTGAATCTAGAAGGATGTTTGGCACATATAGATGCTCAATAAATACCCATATAATGAATGTGTGCATGTGTACAGCATTGAATGAATCCCAAGTTCCCAAACAATAGGACCCTGCTATCTAACCCTGACACCTGTAATCTCAGCCCAGGATGGCTCGGGGCTGTGCCTGTACTGTGATTGTCCATGTTGCTTTGGAAGGAAAGTCAGGGCTGCCTTCTCTTTGAGCTAACCTTTGTAAAATCACTGGCCACAGCAGATTTAGCTCCTGCATTTGTTATTGCTGCTTGTTTGGTTTCATATGAACAATCTGTGAGCTGAAGATGGGATGCTGGAATCTGATAGTCTTAATTGCCTGATTAACTCCCTTATGCTCCAGCTCCGCCACCTGCCAATAGACATAGTTATATTTCTAGGTATGAACAGAGTGAATATCAAGTAAGGGAAAATATAGCTAAAACATGTATCAGGCAAAATGGTTCATGCCTGGAACCCTAGCACTGGGGGGCTGAGGCGGGAGGATTTCCAGTTCAACTACTTAACAAGGACTGTCACAAACAACAAACCCCTAATTAGCATCAAACTCTTTCAGGCAAGAGGGTCTCACAGTTTACTTTCCCTTTCTCTTGTTGAATGTGAAGCTCTGCTACCTGCCTTTGGAGGAGCAGCACAGCTCTTAGCTCTCCTCCTCTGCGGCAAAGGTGGAAGGGGAAAAGCCTGAGCAAGGGCACCCGCCTAGGGAGCAGAGAATAAGTGTGCTCAGTTAGCACTGCGCTCCCCTGCAGCTGCTACGTTCCGCGCAGGTGTTTCAGGCCCCACGTTAACACTCGGAGATGATTCTGGCATTGACGCGTATGGAAAAAAAAACACCAGGCAGACTGAGGGGTGGTGGGTGTTGGAAGAGAGCCTAATTAAATAGGTTATGGAATGCTGTTCATAGTGTGCAGTTGTTTTGAGGTTAAGGAAGGCATCCTTTTAGAAATTTTTATTAAGGGGAAGGATTAGAATTAAACATCACAAAGGATTCTTTTTTTAAGAAACTGAATTTTTTAAAATACACATACGTCAAGGAAAATACCCTTATCGAATGAAAGAGTGGCTTTTTAAATGTGATAGGAATGCCTTTGAATGACTTTTTTTTTTCTTTTTATGAGATAGGGTCTCCCTGTCACCCCAGCTAGCCTAGAACTCACTACGTAGACCAGGCTGGCCTTGATCTCACAGAGATCTACCTGCCTCTTCCTCCCAAGTGCTGGGATTAAAGGCCTGGCTCTTGAAGGAACTTGAAGGACTTTCTTAAATGTAATGTTCAAGCTTTGTTGCGGAATTGAAAGGGAAGAATTTTTTCTCTCTTTCTCTCCCTCTCTCTCCTACCCCCTCCCCCTTTGAGACAGGGTCTCAGTCACTTTGGGGTTTTTGTAATCCAGGCTAGGTCACTATCCTCTTTCCTCAGCCTTCCAAGTTCTGGAGTTACATACACGGAACTCCATAATGCCATCAGGATGATGTCATTCTAGGGCTGCAGAAACACATTCTTTTTCTCCAACAATTTAAAGAAAAAGATTGCAGGAAAAGTAAGGCGTCAACACTCAGCTAGGTTTTATTGAGAGCAGATGAACACCCCCAGGGCAGGGGACCCAAGAATAGTGTCCAAGTTTAGGGATTTTATTTTTTATTTTTATTTATTTATTTATTTTAATGTGTATAAGTATATTGCCTGCATGTATGTAAGTACATCTGTGTTGTGCAATACCCACAGAGGTCAGAAGAAGGTATTGGATCACCTGGAACTGGAGTTAAGGATGGTTGTTAGCCACCACGTGAGTGCTGGGAACTGAATCCAGGTCCTCTACAAGAGCAGCCAGTACTTTTAATCGCTAAGCCATCTCTCCAGCCCCTAGGTTAGGGGTTTTATGTGTTTGGGAATGGGATGCCTTCGTTTTCTCCTTCAGAACTGGCTCATTTGGGCTATAGCAAGAGATTGGATAATGCATTCAAAGACAGGGAAGCTGATTTGTTCCTACCACCTCTTTTCACTGCCTATCTGCCTGCTGGGGATCTGAATCCTAGTCCCTCAACCACGCTTGGTCTTACAATTTTATTCCTACACATCTTGCCTTGTTCGTTTATTCCACAAACCTTAGTCATCTCTATATGGGAGCATTAGAAAGAAAGTGACAGAGACACAGAGGCAGGCCATCCTTGAGCTTAACTTTTTTGTGTTTCTTTGTTTGGAGAGGGGCTCACCCTATGCGCTGTAGTCTATCCATAGACTTGCAACCCTTCTGCTACAGTGGCCTGGACTATATAGTGAGACCCTGTCTAGAGGCAGAGGTAGAGGAGGAAAAGGAGGGGGGGGAGGAGGAGGGGGAAGGGGAAGGGGAGGAGGGAGGAGGGGATGTGTTAAGCACATGCAGTTGAGGTCTTCAAACAAGTCCTGAGAATGTGAGCTTAGGTTTGTAGCGTGCTGTGCTGAGCTCACAGTCGGTTAAAATTCATAAGAAAATGTTGGTTCTCAATTATGACACTCAGCCTGAGTTGAGGAAAAGCTCCCAAGACAAGGCTTTTTAACACGAGGAGTGAGACATTGAATGTGGGATTGCAAAAATTCTGGCAGCCGCAAGAGGTTTCTGAACGTGTAACAGCCAAAGATTAATTCAAAATTGAACATGCAATGAACCCTAGGTGTTCCTGACAGTGTTTACCTGTATTGCATTATGTGAGTTCCCTTTGGCCTTGATTTTGAACAGTAACATGCTCTCTACTCTGTGTGTGCTCACACAGTGCCAATGAAAGCTGCCCGGATTCCAGAGTACTGCATTTCTGAATTGTGGTGTTTTTGTTTTCTGTAGATACACAATTTTCTGTTCTTATAGAAACATAGTGGTCTAATTACTGAAAACAAAGGCTTTTAGTATTTCTCTACCATCGTTCCTCAGCTATATCAAATTAATATATCTTGGGGTTATAGTGTGTTAAAAGGTCTGGGATTTTTTGTGTATGTGTGTGTTAAAATTTGTCTGCCTCTGCCTCCCAAGTGCTGGGCTATGCCCTGCCAAAATGTTTGATTTTTTAAAATTGTTGTTTGATCTTGCTGCTGGGAAAGATAGGCCCATGGGTAAAATAATGGCATGGAGGTAACCAACCATTTTCTGATTGAATTTAAGGCCCATCTGATGTAGAACCCATGGCTGGGGAGCTCATAGCCAAGAGGTAAACTTACTACTATTTTGCTAAATGGATATAGTATTAAACTGCCCTCTAAACATGTATCTTTATACCCATGGATTAGTGGCTCTCGCAGTCCTCATCAGAGAAGCTTCTTTGTGCAGTGAGCAGCAGTTAGTGCAGAAACTCACACCTGGTCATGCTGTAGGGAATAAGTGTCTGCAGACTGCTCAGCCATAACTGGAACATCTGTATCACACTCCTTCCCTCAAGGCTTAGGGGCCATCAAGAAAAAGGCAGAAGAAAGATTTTGAGAGTCAGAGATCAGGGGGACTGAGATGAAAGAGTGTCTTCTGGACATGAATGGACCACGGCACTCATGAACTCACAGCAGCTGTGGTGGCCTATATAAGACCTGGACAAGATCAAGGCAGTCAACATTCTAACATTAGTAGGGATGAGTTCATGAACCCCCATCCCTAGCTGAGAAACTATTCAGTTGATGGCTATTAGAGGAGGCAGTGTCAGTTTTCTTTAAGGATGTGGCCCCTAGTAGGTCCACTGTGCTCCAGGGGATGGACCCATACCATGAGTATATGGCAGCACAAATTGGACTCAGTGAATTATTATTTTTTTTCTTTTGGTCTTTTTGAGATAGGGTCTTCCTGTAGCCCCAGCTGGCTTGGAACTCACTATGGAGACCAGGCTGACCTCAAACTCATAGAGGTCTGCCTGCCTCTACCTCCTGAGTGCTGGGACAAAAGGCATGCGCCACCACACCTGGCTAGTGAATTACTTTTTTTTTAAATAAAAAAGGACATGAAGTTGGGACGCAGGGTTGAAGATATGGAGGGTGGATCTGAGAGGAGATACAGGGTGCAGTGTGGAGTGAATATGTTCAAAATACACTGTATGAAAGTTAGATGCGGTGGCACACGCCTTTAATCCCATGACTCTGGAGGCAGAGGTAGGCAGATCTCTGTGAGTTTGAGGCCAGCTTGGTCTACATAGTGAGCTCTAAGTCAGCTGGCATTCAAGGGCACCCTGTGTCAAAAAGCCCAAATATGGCGGGTGTGGTGGCACACGCCTTTAATCCCAGCACTCCAGAGGCAGAGGCAGGTGGATCTCTGTGAGTTTGAGGCCAGCTTGGTCTACATAGTGAGTTCCAGTCCAGCTGGCATTCAAGGGCACCCTGTGTCAAAAAGCCCAAATATGGCGGGTGTGGTGGCACACGCCTTTAATCCCAGCACTCCAGAGGCAGAGGCAGGTGGATCTCTGTGAGTTTGAGGCCAGCTTGGTCTACATAGTGAGTTCCAGTCCAGCTGGGGCTATAGGGAGACCCTGTCTCAAAAAGACAAAAAAAAGAAAAAGAAAAAGAAATAGGACACTATGATGTAAAAACTGGAGTCAGTGTTTGTTGTTTCTTTCTCCTAAACCCTTATGTTTAAACCTATATTAAAATATTCTAAATGAAATCTCCAACTTTTTTTAAAAAAGTACTTTTGAGTTGCCGAAGTGGGTTCTATGTAAGTACATTGGAGGAATGTTGCCTTGAGATTGGGACATATCTTCCAACAATTTCTGCAATGGGCTTTAACATGCTCCTACCATTTTAAAACTATGTATTTACACAAAGCAGCATTCTTAGCATTAATGTAATAAAATCCAAATATCTCACAGGTCTGAAAAGTGCTTAAGATGCTCCATAATCTGTAACATCAAGTTTAATTCTTTATGTGAAAATAAACGCCATCTCATTAGTATACAAATTCGCCGTCTTTAACAAATGGTAAAATTACATGTATACTAGGGATTATTTTAAAATAAACTCCTTTATAATTTATTATCAGTAAATGTTTGATTTTTTTTAACCATTTTATAGATCTATATACCTTCTGTCATGTTAATATTTCTTAGGCAAAAATAAGTCAAGAATGTAAGTTTAAGAACCTTTTTTCTAGACTGGAAATGAGCTCTTCCCCAGTCTTAATGCTTCCTGGACTCTGGTCACTGAACAGCTTAGTGCCTTTGATTCCTTTCTGTAAAATGCCTTGGAGATTTCAACAACTGAACAAAGGCCTTGAGTGGAATGGGTTCCCCTTGAAATAGGAAAGAATACGACTAGACTTAGGAACAAGTGTTCAAAAGACAGCAAGTATGAAGCCTGAGTTTTCTTCTTCCTGCTCCTGCAGGCCACATTAGGAAGCCCTGTGAGGAGGGCTGTGTCTGTTTGCATCGTCTCCATGGCTACTTTCCATGTCTTCCTTTGGCCAGTCCACATTTTATATTCTTGTCTTTATTTATCTGTTCCCAATTCCTGCTATTTTCTCATTCTGTTGAATTCTGCTCCTGTCGTCTTTCCAACTAAATATTCCTGTAAGACTTTCTGAAATTAATAGGCTTAAAGGCACATTTTCCAAATCTCCTGCAAGCATTAAAAGCAAGAAACATTTGACAGTTAAGTTACTATTTGCCTAAAAACTTTTCTTAAAAGTTGGACTAGGAGACACTTTGATATAGATGGGAATGCAACAAAATTGTTGTTGTACATGTCAGCACTGGAGATCTTCTAGATCACAGACAAAATAAAGTAAGTTTGTCCTCAGTAATGCCAAAGTAACTCTAGAGTAGAGTGGTATGTAAATGAAGGTGATTCAGCAGGTTTTCTGTGAGGATGATACTTGGCCTATATTGTCTACTCTGTACCTTCATTATTAAGCTCAATAGGAATCCTAAGGCTGTGTGTGTAGCTCAGTGGTAGCACATGCTAAGGCCTTGGGTTCAGGTCCCAGCACCACTAGACCAAACAACCGAAGAATCTTAAAGATCATCTTGAACCCCCAAATCAACTTTACATTATTGGCACATAGTTGAACCAAGCATTTGCATACTTCTATGCTCTAACCCTCCCATGTAACAATTTGAGGAAGGAACAGTGAGGTAAAATCCAATCTAGGCTGTATGTCTAATATAATCTTATTAGCTAATTAATTTGGGGTATTATATCATTTTCACTTTTCCATAATCCACAGCTAGCTCTTTGCTGGGGATTAGTAAGAGTAAGCGGAATTGCAGGACCAGATCATCTGAAAATGACTCTCTTCTCCCTTTCCCTCCCTCCCTCCCTCCCTCCTTCCTTCCTTCCTTCTTTCCTTCCTTCCTTTTTCTTTCTTTCTCTCTTTCCATCTTGATGGTAGTGTTTTCTTCAGTTTACAAAATAACTATATATTGATTATAAATGTTCAAGAAAATTCAGAAAAACAGACATGGATACATATACACAGAAATTATCCAA
>NW_008329666.1:1457810-1458470 GCF_000622305.1 Nannospalax galili
GTCCAATAAGTATTGATGATTCCAAACATAGCAGTGATGGACTCCTGAATACAATAAATGGTACTTGAAACATTTGGGCTAAAGAAAGTATTCCTTGAAATCAATAATTGTCAACCTTTGTCAAATACATACAGGGTATAAATCAATGGGTATAAGGTAATACACACATAGAGAATGGAGAGAGTGCTTGCTGCTCTTGCTTGAGTCCTGCAGTTTGGTACCCAGCACTCACATTGGGTGGCTCACAACAGCCTGCAACTCTAGCTCTAGAGCATCTGACATCCTCTTCTGTCTTCTGTGGGTGCTCACACACACATGCTCACATACATATACATACAGGCACAAACATGCATACACATATATAAAAATAAAATAAATCTCTAAAAAAGAACATTCTACAAGCAACATCCAGACATAATCTTTGAAGAGTATACATATGCAACACATGTTTTTGGTTTTGTTTTTACTATTATTTTTGAGGTTGTGTTTTATTGTTGTTGGTTTTCTGTGTTTGGTGTTTTTGGAGATAGGCTGTCACTATGTAGTCCTGGCTGGTTTGGAACTCATTGGATCTGCCTCTGCCTCTGCCTCCAGACTGTTGGGATTAAAAGCACGCACTACCATTCCTAGCTAATTGCTAATTTTGGCTGGCTTCTGCAA
>NW_008329666.1:1459609-1461241 GCF_000622305.1 Nannospalax galili
AGGAGAGAGAGAGACAGGAGAAAGAGGAGAGAGAGAGACAGGAGAAAAAGGAGAGAGGGACAGGAGAAAGAGGAGAGAGAGAGAGAGGAGAAAGGAGAGAGAGAGACAGGAGAAAGAGGAGAGAGAGACAGGAGAAAGAGGAGAGAGAGAGAGAGAGAGAGAGAGAGAGAGAGAGAGAGAATTATCTCATAATGAATGCCTACCAGAGTGTTGAGTATGCTCATTTCCAAAACTTTGGCCTCTTTTTATATTCTTCATGTCTTCAAGTTTTAACTAAAATTTACTAAGAATCATTGAGCAGATTTCGTCATCTGTTCGCAGATTATAATTTTCTCTCAATATTGTGATAAACACACTGATTCTGTCCAAACAGTCTCTTGTGAAGATAAATTTAGTAAGAAAGGAAAGTGAGAGGATAAATTGAACTTTTGCTAGGTTTGGCTTGGTTTAAAAGTTGGCTCCTCGATTTGCTTAAATACTAGTGGATTGCATCAATTTACTTAAAAAAAAATGAAGTGTTTCTCAATCAGTATGTAATATAACCAGTTGCTTGGCCAAATGTTCCTACTCCTGAGTGAGGAGGTACCGCCACATTTTCCATCTTAATTTCTATTTAGCCTTAGACAAGTGGCTTACCAGTTGTACCTAATTTTAGAATTTTATCTGTCTATTACCTATTATTCTCTGGAGTATATTATTATTTTTTTGTTGTTAGCCTGAGCCTTTAACGGCCCAGCTATCCCTCCAACTCGTGGAGTATATTATTATCCCTCCAGTTTCAAGTGTTCTTTCTTTGAATTGTTTAAGGTTGCATGGGAAAAAGTCATTTCTTTGCTCTCACAACAATCAGCACAGAAATCATCTGTGACCTCAAAAGGTTGCCCCCCCCCACCTGCCCGTGCCCCCAAATAAGTGAATGATTCTGCAGCAGGTGCAACTGTGTGTTTGTGCCTGGACATGGTGTCAGATCCCATAGGCTGAGTACTCAGTCCCCAGAACTGCCCATATTGCCACTTCAGACCCCAGTCCCAAACACCATGTTTCACACATGGTTCTGACCAAAAGGCTACAGATTGGGGTCACCGGGACCTCCTGCTTGGGTTTGATTATTTTGTTCAAGCAGTTTATAGAACTCAGGGAAACATATTTATTGGTCAGTTACAGAGGTTATTACAAATAAATCCAGCTGGTGACATGTATCAGGCAAGATGTGAAGACAGATTGGAGCCTCCATCCCCACTCCAGGTGCTTTGGCTTGTAGGAACTTCCACAGGTCTAGCTATTCTGAAGCTGTCCAAGCTATGTCCTTGGACCCTCCCTCTCAAGTATGGGGATGAAACCTAGTGTCTTCATGGCAGAAAAGATATCTACTATTGAGCTATATCTCCAGCCCCGCTTTTAAGTTTTTATAGAGATGTCATTGCAAAAGCATAGAAAAATCCTCTATAAATGATTGATCCAAAGGGTCTGATACTAGCAAACTTAGTGGGGAAACCCAGCAAGTCTTGTCCATATTCTTCAGCATTCCTTCCTCATGTGTAGGGAACATGACTCATTTTGAAGTGGAGTCTTAACATCTAGTACCATATAGGGTATATCAGAGAGTTTCAAATTATAAAACATAAAAGCAGG
>NW_008329666.1:1461320-1461849 GCF_000622305.1 Nannospalax galili
AAGTTTCCTATTCACTAGGGAAAGGCATGCTTTTGTGACCTAATCCAGGACCAAGTAAACTGCACTGTTTAATTTAATAACGCTGGGGGAAAATGCAAGATATAAGAATCACTGCTTTCAGCTCAGCATGGTGGCACACAGCTATAAATTCAGTACTCAAGAGGCTGAGGTAAGAGGACTGGAGAGGCCAGGACTGGAGAGATGGCACAGTTGGTAAAGTACTCCTCATGCAGGCATGAGAACCTGACCTTGGATCTCCAGAATCCACATAAAACTGAACACAGTAGTGTGCATCTACAATCCCAGAGCTCATTGAGCAAGATGATAGGTGGATACACAGAATCCCTAAAAACTCTCAGGCCAGCTAGCCTGGTGTACATAGTGGTGAACAAGTGAGCTTATCTCAAACTCGGTGGAAGGTGAAGACTGATACCTGACTTCTGATCTCTACATGTGTGCTCTACACAGGCCTGTACTCTGACACATACACTAACACACACACACACACACACACACACACACACACACA
>NW_008329666.1:1461859-1530183 GCF_000622305.1 Nannospalax galili
CACACACACACAGACACACGCGCACAGGGAGAGAGAGAGAGAGAGAGAGATAGAGAGAGAGAGAGAGAGAGAGAGAGAGAGAGAGTGTTAAACAGAAAAAAGAGTTCCAGTCCAGCCTATGCTATATAGTGAAACCCTGTCTCAAAAACAGGGAAAAAGTTACTTTTCTTAAAGCTGTAAGCATCTAGTTGGGGAGGTTAAATGTGGGCATGAAAACAGGTAACATAGCAGGTTAAGTATTTATGGATGTGCTTGCCAATATGTACTGTAAGAATTTGCAAAGAGAAATCAATGTAAGCTGGAGCACTCGGGAAAGGTTTTGTGAACAGTTGGAGACTGGAGAGAAAAAGCATTCTAAGAGGAAGAGACAAGAGGAGAGCATATCAGGTGGAAGGCTGTACCGGGAGACACAGAAGTGGATAGACTCACGAGTACCATTGAAGAGCTAAGGTTCAACAAATGGCATTGATATTGACTATTATCGGGCTAAAAAGTTTGTTGTGTGAGATTTAGGGAGCTATATTTAAAGAAGAGATGACTTAATTTTAAGCATACTTTGTGTTTGGTCCTCAGTGGACCAAAGATGACTGTTAGGTTCTATGTTCAATAAATTAAAGTTTTAACTTACTGGATGCAAATTATTAAATTGTTTTTCTCATTCTGGAACTAGATACATCCCTAAATCCATCTCCCATTCTTTCAAAAGGACACGTAGCATTCAAGACATTTTACCTGTAACTCAAGTGCCTTGAGAAGCAGATCAGCTTTTCTTTTGCGGGTGGGGAAGTTCAGGTAAGAACTTCTGGCTCCTTTGTTAGTGCTTGAGCTGGCTCAGCAAGTCAGTGGCTGTGATGAATGTGCTGTGAATCCTAATGTACTATTCTTAGTTTGCCTGTATTATTTGCCTACAGAAAATACTTTAGATTCGACACTCTTTAATGCAAAGGGATGGGCCCCATTTTCTTCCAGTGATGTACAATGTCTCCCAGAGAGATGATACTAGTAAAACTCAGATGTCTCTTCTGAAGACGTCTGGTGTTTCAGAAAAACAGAATCATGTGAAGGGTATTCATGGGACTAGAGGAGCAGCAGAAACGACCATATACTCTTTTAGACCTATTTTCTTTCTGAGTGACTCAATACTGCAAGTCACAGAGATGAGCTACCTCTTGATCTCAGTAGGGAAAGCGTCCCTTTTGTTTCCCTAGCCCTATACAAACCAGGTCAGTGCCTGTTGCATTCAGGGCTTCACAAAGCCCTGCTTTCGTTCTCACTGGAGGCCTATCTCTCTCTATTTAGGACTTTTGTTGTTGATGGCTACTGAACAAAAGGAAAGGGATCTAGTGTTGGCTGAGCCAGGGTGGGTTGAACCGTGAAGTGGAAGCCTCCTAGTTTCAAAGCTGGGTGCTCTTCCAGGCTATACAAGTTCCTCTTGCTTCTGAATCTCCCAATTTCTCCCAGCTTAAGGTCCATAGAAAATATTAATCTTGCTCTGTTTGTTAGTCAGAATGTGACCCATTTGTGTAATCTGCGAGATTGAATCTTGGAGATTTAAAATACTTATCTGTGTAGCAATTCAATATTCCTATACTTAAGGCAACAAATTTTACATGTTCTTTT
This sequence comes from Nannospalax galili, assembly GCF_000622305.1. NCBI lineage: Eukaryota > Metazoa > Chordata > Mammalia > Rodentia > Spalacidae > Nannospalax > Nannospalax galili. Next base: position 1,463,480 of record NW_008329666.1, read on the forward strand.
CTTTGTGAAATAAGCAATTAAAATACTATGCTATAAAACAAAGGCAAGATATTATATTAAACTACCATGCAACAGCTGGTAAAATCCCTGGCTGGGATTTTACAGATCATGTAGTCTAGCCATTCTACAAAGGAGGAAATTAAGGTTCAGAGATAGCAACCACTGTGGTGACCAAGCAACTGCCCCAGAAGGTTCTATGAAATGCAGTTTAGATTTGAAAATACCAAAACTGGGAAACTCAATGCATTTGGGGTCAGGTTGGTCATTCTGGCAGGCAATTAGCTAACTCAGTCATTCATAGCAGTTGGCCACCCTAATAACAAATGAACTAAGAGTTTCATAAAGAGTTATTCATGCACTGTTGACTAAAACCCATGTGGTCTTTCAGAACAGAGAATTTTTCATGATGTCGTAGCACAACTTTCTAGATGTTTATGGGAATTTGCTCCCACTTCTGATTCAAGACATCTTAACTCTAAGGACTCAGCATTAGTACATACATTTTTAATGTAATTTAAATTTAATAAAGATAGTAGGTTGTTTCTGTTTTTATTGAATAGGGAGAAAAATCAATGAAGTATATTGAGGATAGCAAAGAAAGCATTTGTACTGAAAACCAGTTTAGGACCACAGTTATTGGCTCTAAAATATGTGAGGCTTAGATTAAAGGTACAGGACAAGAGATAGGAATTGTATATTAATGAAAATTGGGGCTGTTTTTGTAACTTAGGTTTTTGTTTTTTTTTTTGAGACAGGGTCTCCCTGTAACCCCAGCTGTCCTAAACTCACTATGTAGACCAGGCTGACCTTGAACTCATAGAGATCTGCCTGCCTCTGCCTCCCAAGTGCTAGGACTACAGGCGTGCACCACCATGCCTGGCTGTAACTCAGTTTTAGATCTTGCCTAGCATGTGTGGCACTGTGAGTTCCATGTCTGATATTGGGACAGTAATCCCAAGTGTTTTATTAACAGTTCTTCCAATTTGATTTCATATGGGTATAGCTATAATACAGCAAAGTGAACTGATATTTGCAGTTTTTAAGTCATCTTCTTGCTTTATGTGCACAGCCCAGGAAATTTTTGATGACTTCTTGTTGTAACAGTAATGTGATTAAACTCAATCTGCTAAAACTTGTTGAACTTATGCTAAGATTGGCTGTCCTTGTTAACCTTAATTGTCAACACAGTTCAGAGTCATCTGAGATGAGGAGGGTCAACTAAGGAATTTCCTAGATCAGATTGATCTGTGGGTATTAAAAACTGAGGAATTGTCTTGATTATTAATTGACATAGGAGGGACCACTGTGGGCAGCATCATTCCTCAGCCAGGTATATAAAAGCTAGCTAAGTATAAACCAGAGAATGAGTAACAAACAGCATTCCTCCCTGGTGTTGGCTTCCACTTCCTATTTTGACTTCCTTTCCCAGATGTCTCTCAGTGATGAACTGTGATCTGGAAGTGTAAGATAAAATAAACCCTGTCCTCCCCTAAGTTGCTTTTGGTCAATGTTTTATCACAACAGCAGAAAATAAACCAGAGCACTGACCTTTCTTTTTTCTCCTCTCCCCTTCTCTCCCCTCCTGTCTCCCTCCCTCTCTCCCTCTTCCCTCCCTCTCTCCCTCTTCCCTCCCTCTCTCCCTCCCTCCCTCCCTTCCTCCCTCCCTCCCTTCCTTCTTTCCTTCCTTCCTTCCTTCTGCTTTGAATTGGTACCGAAGACAAAAATTTATTTGTGGACCGATATTTTTTTGGACCTATATTAACCCCAAATCCGTGTATCTAACCCATATTTCCTCTGCACTGCCTATCTGAAGGTCTAATAGCCCATGTGCCACCTCCTTCTAGACTACTTAATGGTAGTTCAATCTCAGCTTCTCTAAACACGAATGGTCATCTTCCACCTCCAGATCTGCTTCTCCTCAGCTTTCCTAAATCTTGCTATTCAATTAGTCATCAAAGCCTATGCTTTGTTTATTCTAAAAATCTCTGGGTCCTTTTCCTGCCTTTTATCACTGCCGCTGCTTTATTTGGGCTCTTGCAAAGTCTGTGTACTGGTATCTCCACCTACATTCTCCTCTCTTTCACCCACATCACTGCAAGATGGATTTCTCTAAGCAGTATGTAGTATAAAACCATTTCATTCCTCTCTGTGTGGATCCCTACTGTGGCTCCCCATGGGATTCAGTATATAATTTGTCTCATAATTCAGCTCCTAACGCCTTGTCTAGCTTCTTCCCCTCTTTTATAGTTGATGGGGACTTGACTAATTTAGTTGTCTTTCAGATAAATTCATTTGTTTGTCATATTGTTCAAAGCTTTTCTTGTAGTTCTCTATTTTATAACTATCTTCTTCCATTACTAATTTATTTGATTTTGTTTGTTTATTAAGCTTCTCAATTCAAGTACTTAGATAATTTAAACCTTACTATTCTCTTATAAATGCTGTTAAGAATTTTTTTTTTTTTTTTTTTTTTTGGTTTTTGGCTTTTGGTTTTTTGAGACAGAGTCTCCCTAACCCCAGCTGACCTGGAACTCACTATATAGATCAGGCTGGCCTCGATCTCTCAGAGATCTACCTGCCTCCTGAGTGCTGGGATTAAAGGCGTGTGCCACCACACTTGACTGCTTGCATTCTTCTTGGTTTGTTTATATTTCAGATTTTGTACAAGATTTATTAAAGAAAGATGTGAGACAATTTATGCCACCTCTCCAGTCCCACAAGTGAATGGAATAATTTTTTCTCTTATATTGCTAGTATATTATGTGTGCGAGTTAGAAAAATGTAGTTGAAATAATTTCTGCACTTTGAAATTTATTAAGAATGTATATGTATAGTAACACATGATCAATTTTTATAAATATTCTGTCAACTTAAGAACTTATATTCATTTACTGTTAATACTTTTCTTTCACTATGTATTAAGTGAAGTGCATTCATATTTAAGAACTTTTTTTAATAGTACATTTTCTGAATAAGGATGCTTGTTCTCCCCAAAGGCCAGTGCATGTTTTTATCTTGCTGTGAGATTTTGGTTATATGTATTAGTCTAGATCCAAAATGAATTGGAGCTGTGATGATGCTGTTTCTTTGCTTTTTAACAATGAATTTTTCAGATAAGAAGTGAGTGTTAATCCAATTATGCTTCCTATTGGTACATTCCTTGTCTGTCTCAAGCGTTTTGAATAGTTTGTTGTTTGGGTCCTGATATTTCATCAAGATGAGGCTAAGGGACTTAGTTTTAGTTTTCAATTTGAGGTTTTCATCTGAAGATCTGATAAGCACATTTTAATCTCTTGTTATGTCTTCTATAATATCTGTCCTGCTTTTTTTGGAACTCTCACTAAATTAGTATTTGCTCTTCAGTGCCCTTCCTTGTATCTTTACATTTTCCACCTCTGCTGTTCCGGCTGCACCGTGGGAGAATCACTCAGTTTTCCTGCAGCGCGGTGACTTTTCAGCTCTGCACACTTCGCCACTCTGCTTCCCAGCGGTCGACAGATGGTGATGAAGCTTTTCACTTCCGAGATCGCCACTTCGAGCTTTCAGCACAGAATCGCTTCAAAACAGTTTGAAGGACTTTGCTCATTTTGAAGTTTTATTTCGTTTCTGTGCTTATATTCTTTTGTACTTTTATTTACTGTGATTCTATCATTTCTCTGGGGGTTAATTCTACTTATTGAGTTTTGAAATTTGTTGTTGCAGTTGATTTTCCTCAATATTTGGACATTCACGTTGTCTGTTTCTAACTACAGTTCGGCGTCCTAGCCCAAATAAGCATCACTGTGCCTGTAACATCGTAGCAAATTCCAATTATAGAAGACCTGACTTCACAGCGTGCAGGGCATGTGTATGGGAGAACAAGTCCAAGAACCCTTACCTTCTACTGTGATCAGAGGCTGTTCAGAGTCTGCCCTGCTTCTGCAACCTCAGCTATTCATTCCCCCATGCCCCAACTCCCACTTAGAGAGCTGTTCTCATGGCTTCAATCTGGAGACCAACAGGGAACCTGTAGGTCTGAGGAGGAACAGGTTGCTCCTTTCATGACAGCGGAGACGTGGGTGGACACTGACATAAATGTTTGGACATCCTCTACTTAATCATCTCATCAACCATCTTCATCCTGCTCCTTTCCCTGGTTCCCACTGTTTCTGTTGTTTGTTTTATTTGGGGGCATAACTGGGGAAACAAAGTCTGTTTAACCTTCCGTTTCTTCAGGATGGATTGTGACTTCCTCAGCTCTCCTAGGTTTTACTTTCAAAGCTGATCTGAACTACTCTATATCCTCTAGACATCACTTTCAAATTTATCTCCCTGCTAAGATTTGTTCATTTTTATGATATAGGGATTTCTGGTATTTTTAAAGCTGACCCTCCCTGGAAGGTTAATTCAATTAGCCAATATGACCTAGAAATACAGCTAATTGCTTAAGACTTAATAAGCAACCAGGTCTTTTTCATTTCCTTATGTCATTGGTTGAAGAATGTAAAATCAATGTTCAATCAGGTCTGAGATGTGCCACAAAGTAGTTTCCTACGTCATGATCATTCAAGAGCCTGATTAATGCTTGTGTTAGCGATCTCTTACCTCAGACTGAGAACTTGGGTGGGGGTGGTGTCATTGAACCTCTTAGATAATCTGGACACAAGGCTTTAACTTCGAAGGCACTTCTTAAAATCTATTTAGATTGGTAAATTGGAGGCCTTTAGACAATAAGAGATCCTATTCTGCAGATTATGTCCTCTGAATTGACACTTTTGTGTAACATTTTTTACTTTACTTAGATTTTCTAAGGCATTTTCATTTGAACTTCTTGGCAGTTTCCTTTGTAGAACATAATCTTCATTTGGCATATGAGGAAACTGGTGCAGGCAGGATATTTGCCAATTACCCAAATAAAAACTAGAGAGGATTCAGTCCTAAGCCTCCAAATTCTCCCTGCTTTTGTAGGTTCCTTTTATTGAGGGTCTCCATGATCTATTCTTTTTAACAAGCTCCTATCCCACTTTAAGCTTAGTGGCTATTGCTTCCAGGTCTACCAGTCAGCTGGGTGCCAGCCAGGCTTAAATGATCATAGTTGGATTCACTTTTATCTGTGCTGTTTGAGGACTGAGTGGAAGCCACTCTGTTCATATGTCTGGTGGTTGGCTAGCTGGCTCTTGGCTGTGCAATGTCTGTCATCTTTCCACAAACCAACAAAGGCATATTCATGTGGTAGCATCAGGCTTCTAATTCAGCAGTTAGAAGCTTCTGAGGCCTCTTTAACTCTAGAACTGGTATAATGTTATTTCCTGTGTATTTTATTAGTCAAAATAGTTCATAAAACCAGTCAAGATATAAATGGCGAGGGCTGGAGAGACGGCTCAGCTGTTAAGAGCACTGGCTGCTCTTGCTAAAGACCAGGGTTCAGTTCCCAGAACCCACATGGCAGCTAACAACCATCCATAACTCCAGTTCCAGAGGATCCAACACTCTCTTCTGACCTCTGAGGGCATTACATGACACAGGTGCATTTACACACATGTAGGCAATACAGCTCATACACATAAAATAAAAAATAATAAAATATTTGTTAAAAGAGATCAAGGGTGAACCAGGCATGGTGGCACACGTGTTTAATCCCAGCACTTGGGAGGCAGAGGCAGGTAGATCTCTGTGAGCTCAAGGCCAGCCTGGTCTACATAGTGAGTTCCAGGACAGCTGGGGCTACAGGGAGACCCTGTCTCAAACAGACCAAAAATAAAAGAAGATATAAAGGGTACAAAGTCACATTGAAAGGGCCACAAATACAAAGACTAAAAGAATAAAACACTTGGCATCACTTTGCAACAATCTACTGAACTTGGCCTTTGGATTGTGCCTCAGTTGCTGTGAGTGTTGGCTGCTGACAGGTCTTAGATGCCTTTGGGTATGGAATGAATTGAATCTCTCCAAAATTCATATGTTGAAACTCTTACCTTCTGTATAACTTTATCTGGATTCAGAACCTTTAGGAAGTGGTTAAGATGAAATGAAGTCATAAAAATAAGGTTCTAAGCTAATAGGATTGTAACCTTATAAGGAAAGAAGAGAGAGAGGAGAGAGAGAGAGAGAGAGAGAGAGAGAGAGAGAGAGAGAGAGATTTCTATTTCTTGCTCAGCTTGTGAAGATCTAGTGAGAAGGCAGCCATCTGTAAGCCAGGCAATGGGCCTTTGACACCAACCTCACTGGATGAAAAAATACATTTCTGTTGTATAAACCACATGGTCCATGGGTTCTCTTATGGTAGCCTGGGATAGCTAATGTACTTCCTATTGGGAGGGATACTGTTCTCACTCAAGGGGCTGTCTGGCACTAATTATGAGCCCATCTTTCATGTGGGAGGAAAGAGACACACAACCTATAGCAAATTTGTATAGGTATGCGAGAAGAAAAGGGTTGTTCTCCTAACTCAAAGGGGAACAGCTCTGCAGTGTTACTTAAGCTCAAGTCTCCCTCTAAAACAAAGGCGGTAGATTAAGCAGACTAGTCTGAGACCACAACCTGCACCCTTCCCGGTAGGTCCCTCTACTCCTCCCTTTACACATTTTTTCCTCTGAAGAACATTCCCTGAGAAACTCACAGACCCTGACTCAGGCCTCACTTCTGGAAGCTTGACAAAGACAGATGTTGTAGAATGATATTGAAGGCAGATACTTGCAAAGTACATATTTGCAAGCACAGATGAATATTTTTAGCTTACTTACAGAACCTGTAATTTTGAAATGCTGGTTTACACTTAGTATCTGCTGAGTGCTTGCTAGACTCTGCACTGAGTATGAAGCACCCATGATCTAGTTTAATCCTCACCACGACCATTGGGATAGCAATTGCTCTATCAATTTTAAACTTGGAATGTTTTCTAAATCATTCTCTATCTGGGATTTTGATCTACTGGTCTTTGCTCTAGCAACAAAAGACAACTGGACTGGTATAAAAATAGCCTTTGACATATGGCATTCAGGAAGCGCCTGATAAAAGTCCCAGACGAGACAACTTGACCTTGCTTCAACTTGGAAGGTCAAGCCTCTCTGGCTTCCTCATTGGGCAACCTTGATAGGGAAATGTAATGTTCAGGTGACTATTCCTATTTAAAACAGGAATCTATTTACTCTGTTACGAAGTGCTTTGCTGAAGAATATATTTGGGTCCCTGCATACTTATACTTTTTACAAAAATTCAACCTCTCAAGTTTCCTTTCAGTAGGGCTCACTCATGGTACAAGGAGCATTCCCCTTTCATTACCACTTGTTGAGTGCTTCTCTCTTTCTGTAATAAATGTGACAAGCTTCACAGGAAGACAAGTAATGAGTCAACAGCAACTGATCCAGGCAGTGCATCCCTCATTTCAGCAGCTGCGGCAGGAAATAGGAAATCTTATAAAGGGAGGGTCCAGAGTAGTATCAATTCTTTGTTAGTTGCTTTGGCTTTTTTAGTTTAGGTGGAAATGACCTCTGACTCAGGGGAAAATTCAGAAAGGAAGACCAGATAAGACTGTTTGTTGTGGTAGTAAGCCAGGCTTACAGAGGTAGAAAGAATGGTCCCCAAGGTCACACCGCAAGGAAATAGTGCAATGGGAACTTGAATGTGGGTGCTTCACTGTCTGTTGAAATGGCAGGAAATGAGTGCGAACTTCCGAGTGTATACGGGGTGCTTCCGGACAGTGACTTAGGCACCTAGGTTTCTTTCACAGTGAAAGTAAACAACTCCAATACCTGATACTCCATGTAGCTCAAATGATCCCATCTACTCAAGCTAAAATCCCACAGGTTTATTTGAAGGAAATTTAAGCATGGCTTCTAAAACTAAATTCATTAATTGCCCAGAATCAAAAGAGAAGGGGTGTGTAATAATGAATGAATATAGTTCTGAGTTTGGTTAGTTTGAAATCTATATTAAAATTGATGAAGAGCCAAGAAGAGGTGCTTTTAGAAAGATTTTTTTTTTTTTTTTCCTGGAAAGTAAATAAGCTGTAATTCTTTCTGTGAAAGAAACAGACCTTAATTTACCAGGAGGGGGGTACCTTGCTTATTAGAGGCTGGAATGAGCTCAGTCTATGAGTTCCTATGGGGCAGGAGCTTACTGGCCTGGAACCACAAGTAGCCCACCTGTTTGCACAGGAAAGACCATATGTTTCACCTAAAAGAGACACAAAGCCAGATGTGGTGACTTTATGCTTGTAATCCCATCACTCTGGAGGCTGACACAGGAGGATTATTGCCAGTTTGAAGACAGGACTAGAGTAAGGGAGGGGAGAGGGGGAGAGGGAGAGGGAGAGGAGGAAAAGGAGCCATTGCAACAGTGTGGAGCTAGGGAGATAGCTCAGGGAAGAACTGGTTGTGCCAAGAATCTGCAGTCTAATCTGGTTTTGTAGATTTTCATGTGTGTCTGTCTTAAAGGCAACCACTGACTTCTACCTTTGTCTGAGCTGCTCTTTTTCTGCTTCAAGCAGGCAGCTGGGAATGCAGGTTACCTCTGTCACCTACCATGGGGGAGGAATATTCCAGAGAGAGGTGAGAAAAGAAGTGAAAGCTGGAGGGAGAGGGATTGGTTGAGACAAAAACTGGAGAGCAGAGGCTGGTGAGCAAGTCTGGGCAGTGGGCCCAGGGCAGCTTCAGGAGAGGGTCAGAAATCAGCCAGAGCATTTCCTGTTTGGGGTTAGAAAAATAAATCCAACTGCTCTCTAAGAGGTGGTCTATTCTTCCTGTGCAGCATTAGGTCATTAATTTGAAAATTGCAGGTAGTCATAAAAATAGCAGTCATCTGCTTTATTTGGAGATGAATGGGCCTTTCCCTGCTCCACCCACTGCACACCTGGGTTATATTAATGTTATTTGTGTGGGGGTAGTTTCCCTGAGAGTCTCAGCCTGGGGGCAAGCTTGAAGCCTACTATTGGGTGCATATTTCCTTCCTATATCTGTTTATTTCAGCTCAGTATCTTTGATAGAAAGTAAAGGCTAATCATCCTATAGGCAGGGAGCAGCACTTCTGTTGTTTCTCATGACCATTGTCATGGCCTTGGAAAGATCCTGTCAGCTTATGTCATAGAATCCCTAAGTGGCTTCATGTTTTCCTTGCTTTTTAGAGGTCATTTGGTTACCTTCCTTCACGGGACTTTAGAAGTTTCCATAGCATTCCACACTGTCAGTCTAGCTGGCCTTTCTTCCAGAAGCAGGTAAGTCTAGCTTTCACTCTTACTTTGAGAGCTCAAGAAACCTTAGACGTTGGGGGTCTTGTCTAGAGGTCCAGGTTTGTGACTGTGAACCACTTCTCATGTGAAATTTTCCCTGTGCTCGCACAACCTGTAATAAGACCCAATCCTTTGAACTCCAGGCAAGTGTATGGTTTTACGGCACAATATTTTAAGATAGAATTTGTCTTAATCTTCCAGTTAAGCTTCTTTATAGAAACAGAGCTGCCAAGAGAACAAATGCAATTCGCTTGCAAGTTGTTTGCCTAGTTAGCAGTAAGTACGCAAATCAGTTTCCTGTTCACACAAAGGATTTTCTTGTGTTTGAAATCTTTGACCAAGGGTACATTGGCTTGGATTTTTATAGGGAATTCACAGGGCTAATTATCTATAGTACCCTGTGCACCAGGATGTAAGGTGACTTAGTAAGCACCTGGTTTAGGACCAAGCAAGTATATGACCTGGAAGTTTCTGAAAAGGATCTTTGTGTTTACAGTGGGAGGCATTACAAAGGATCCACAAGGAATCAGATCCCAGGCAGTGAGAGGTGTTAGGAAGTTAGATGACAGCACAGTGGGAAGGGGAAGATTTATTGTCCAGATAAAATTGAGATAAAGGGTTAGAAATGGCCTGTGTTCCTTTGGGATTTTCTCTTCTGCTTCCTTTTATTTTTTATTTCTTCCTTTCCCTTAAGAAACATATACACTCTCATACAACCATTTTGCAAGAGAGGTGAGGTGGTTTTTTTTTTTTTTTCAGCTTTATTTTAAAAAAAACTTTTTTTGAGACCAGGTCCCCTGTGTTTTGTATGTTGTGGATTAGCAGCCTAAGAAACCACACCTAGCTTCAAAGGGATTCTTGAGGCTTACGGTCCAGGCAGGTTTGTGCTAAAGTGGAAAGGCAGGCTGAGCCCTGTGTGGGCAAAGTGCTGCGTGGTATGGGATGCGTCATGGTGCCATTGTCATGTACATCTATCATAAAACACAGAGATACTTCACAGAAGTGCTAGAGCCCACCCTGTGTGCACTAAGTTCAACAGTTGGTCCTTGTTGTCATACTCTAAATTTTTTCTCTTCACTTATGCCCTCTCAGCAGGATATCAGGCATAAGCATGCATTGCACATTGCCCTGAGGGAACAGTGGGTGTTATGGAACCAGAATCACAGAGACAGTGTAACCTGGGCTCTGAAATTCAAAGCTGCCAGTTTAGATAGGAAACAGAAAATTTTAAACAGCCCTGTAGAATTAGTTCTCTTGTGGCCAAATCTGATGGAATGTGTATCACGTGGAGTCATTTCTGTGTGCATTTTGGAAAATAGAGTGAAATGTATAACTAGGGTTTGGAGCAGGGCTCCAAATGATTCCTGTCCCCAACCATGCTGTCATGGCAACCTGCAGATACAGAGGAGAACTAGTGGCCCAGAGGCTCAAGACAAAGTGTCCGACTCAGTATCCTGTATTACAAGCTCTGGAGGCTGTGGGCAAAGTCATGCAGATGTTCCCCAAACCTCTAGAATGAGTCACTGAGCTACACAGGTACTGAGGCTAGAAGGAGGGCTTGTATCTTAGGGAGAGTAGTAGGGCCACCTATTAGCAGATGGATGCTAGAATGCTATCTGGGAGCCAGGCCAAGATTTGGATGCATTATAGGTGCCACAAAGAAAATCATCATATTTGGTCTCTGCCCTGGACCAGCTAGGATAAAGTACACCTGGAGCAACAGGCCAGTATGAACCGGATACAGAAATGGACACTTGCTGGCCACTGCAGCAAAGGTCCTATGTGCTTACGTTCTCTCACACCCATTAGCATCATCAGCTTCAGGATGAGGAAAAACAAAGAATTATCTGGGATTGGAGGGGAAGGGGAATGAGGGGGAAGAGGAGCTGGAGAGGGGGAGGAGGGTGGAGGGCAAGGGGAAGAAGGGGGAGGAGGAGGGAGAGAGGGAGGAGGAACGAAGAAGGCGCTAGAGTTCTTTATTAAACTTTGTATTTCAGATAATTGTTGAGTCATGTGCAGCTCTAAGAGTACAATAGTATTGCAGTACTGTAGTTGTAAGAGAGATCTGAATGCTCTTACCTAGTTTCCCCCATCAGTAACTGTGTAGAAGTATATGGTGATGCCATACTCAGAATAAGCCAAGGTACGGAACATTTCCATCACGGGGAGCTTTGTGCTGCCTTCGGTACCCACAGCCTGTATTTTCCCACCTCATACGCCAAAATCACCAATCTGTCCTGTTTCTCTAGTTCTGTTTTTCTGAAAAAGAATTTCTTTTTATTTTTTTACATTTTTGAGACAGGATTTCCTTCTTGTAGCCAAGACTGACCTTGAAATGCCAGTGTAGCTAACTAAGGCTGGGCTTGATTCCTCACCCTCCTGCCTCTACCTTCTAAGTGCTGAGGATTACAGGTCTGAGCTACCATGGCTCACCTTGAAAGTCCTTATTTCTCATTCACTTTTGAAAAATAATTTTGCTGATAGTAGAATTCTAGGTTGGTGCTTTTTAGAAATTCAACATTGTAAATATTTCACTCCTCTCTTCCTTGAATTGTTTCTGATGAGAAATACAATGTAATTTTATTTTTGTTCCTCTATAGATAAGGTTTTTTCATCCTTTGTCTTCATTCAAGAATTTTGCTTTCGTATCTTTTTTTTCAATTTGGATATAATATGAATAACTGTGTGAAGATGGCTTATGTATTTACTTTAGTCTTATTCTGCTGGGTATGCTCTGAGCTTCCTGGCTCTGTACTTTTGTGCTTACCACTTGTTTTGGAAAGTTCTCAGCCTGTCCTCCAATTCCAGATCTTCTGTCTCAGTCTCCAAAGTGCTGAGATTACATAAGTAACTGTCATGCCCAGTTTTCTTATCTATTTTGAATGTTGGCGGTAGTAATACCACTACAAAATGAATTTAAAACATTCTCTACTCATGGTAGTTAATTTTATATTGAGCCATGTCAACATGGCTAGGTCATGGTACCTGGATATTTGGTCAACTATTATTCAGATACTTTAGGAAGTATTTTCTCCAAGTGAATAACACGTAAATCAGCAGACATTAAGTAGGCCAGGTTATTCTCTATTATATACATAATTCCATCTAATTCCTACTGAAGGAGGCAAATTCTGCCTCAGACTGCCTTTGGACGTGAATTACAGTATCATTTCTTCCCTGGGTCTCTAGACTTGCCAACTTCCACACACTGTTCTAGTTTGCTTTTCTATTACTGTGATAAAAACACCTCCCACATCACTCAATAATTAAGAAAATGCCCCATAGACATAGTCACAGGCCAATCTGATGGAAGCTATTCCCCAGTTGAGGCTCCCTCAACTCAGGTGTGTCAAGTTAACATCTTATGCTATCCTGTACAAGACATGATTGCATAGAAATGATACTGATTCTTTTTAATGTATGGTAGAATTTGCTGGTGAAACTATTGAGCCTGTACATTTCTTTTTCTGAGTTTTAAAACTATTAATTCAAGTTTATTTTTATTTATACAGCCATTCAACTGATGTTTCCTTATTGATTGAATTATGATAATCTGTGGTTTTGGAGAAATTGGTCTATTTCATTTAAATTATCAAATTTAGGTTTTTAGAGTTGTTTCCGGGAGTCTGGCTGTTTTCACGCATCTGGTTTGTTTCCTGTATAGTGTGTTGTGTCTTCTCTCCACTTTTCTTGTCAACCATGCTGTAGCCCAGAAATTCCTCATTCCTCCAAAAAGCGTGGAAGATGGGCGCAAGCCTGGGCGACTTGAGGCACCCTGGGGAAAGGGGTGGAGCTGAGGCCACATTTAAATTCAGGCAGCAAAGTGTGGGGCCTGCCAGGAGAGGCAAATGCCAGGGCGTCCTGCTTATCTCCTGGGCTCCTCAGGGCTAGATAAAGCACTCAGACTGGCGTGGCTGGCTAGCGAAAGCTGATGGAGACCATTGCGGGGGCTTGAATGGTGTGTGGGTTATGAGGAGCCGTCTCTTTGTAAGTCACCCCCTCCCAAATGTCATATAAACTCTGCAAAATTCAAAAAGGATGTCTTATTTCTGTTTGTAAATCAGCGTCAAGACCGGGAGGCCGGGTGACTGAGGGCTGGCCTCCCAGAAAGTAGGAAGGGGAAAATTTAGTGAAACACACACACACACACACACACACACACACACACACACACACTTAGGGGATGGTGAAGTGCCTCAGCAGGAGTATTTGCTGCTCTTCCAAAGGACCCAATCTCTGTTCCCAGCACCCATGTACAGCAGCTGAAATCTGCCTGTAACTGCAGCTCCAGGGGATCGGGCCTCTGTGGCCATCTACAAACATAGAGTGTACACACACACACACACACACACACACACACACACACACACACATACACACACACAAATAAATAAATAAATAAAACAAGGTAATTTTTTTTTTTTTTTTTTGGTCTTTTTGAGACAGGGTCTCCCTGTAGCCCCAGCTGTCCTGGAACTCACTATGTAGACCAGGCTGGCCTCGAACTCACAGAGATCCTCCTGCCTCTGCCTCCCAAGTGCTGGAATTAAAGGTGTGCATTACCACACTCGGCAGAACAAAGTAATTTTTTAAAAGTAGGTCTTTGCCTCATCCTCTCTGTTGTTTTTCTGGTCTTAACTTCACCGAGCTGTATTCTTACCTTCATTATTTTATCCCTGTGTTGGATTTTGCTCTTTTTCTAAGTTCTACAAAGCTTAATTTGGGACCTTTTTCTCTCTCTTGTAATATGTGTTTGGTGGTTTAAAATTCTCCCTCACCACTGCTTTAGCATGTCCCACAAATTTCCATAGTTGTATTTTCACTTTCATTCAACTCAATGTAAATTTTAACTTTCTCTTTATTGTATGGCTTACTTAAAAATCTGTTTTGTTTCCAAGTTGAAGATTTTTGATCCCACAGGGCTCTGAGAATCGTCTATGATTTCTTTTACAAGGTTGAGATTTATTTTATGGTCCAGGACATGTTCTGTTTTGGAATGCAGTTCACAGGCTCTTAGGAACTATCATATATTCTTGCTGGCAGCGTGTTCTAAAAGCTGATTAGATTGTATTGATCAATGGTGCTGAGTTCTATGTCCTTGCCCACTTTCCATCTAGTTGTTCTGTGGACTGTTGTGAAGTGTCGAAATCTTCAGCTAGAATTGTGAATGTGTCCATTTCACCCTTCGTTTCTCTCAGGTTTACTCTGTGTGTTTTGCAGTTGTGCTCTTTGGTGCATGAACATTCAGTGGATTGGTTCTTTTTCTTAGCAGAATGTCCTTAACTCTGGGAATCTCCCTATGTCTAAAATTTCCTTGTTTGCTTTCTTTCAATCAGTATTTGCATAATATACTGCTTATATTTTTAGTTTTGAGCCAGTCTATTTTGTCATATTCACTATGACTTTCTATGTATTGCAGTGAGTTCAGTGGTGGTTTTATGCTCACCACTTACATTTATATGTACCCACTGCTGCCACAGACATTTTATCTGACATTTTATCTCTTATTTTCTGTTTGTTTTCTCTGGCTCTTTTTCTTCTCTGTTTTCTTTTTCCTGTTTTTTTCTTTTTAGTTTGAGAGAAGATCTCACTACATTATCTAGGCCAGTCTTGAACTCACTGTAGTCCAGACAAGCCATTGAGCTTATGATTTTCCTGGCTTGATCTCCCAAATAGCTGGGGTTACAGGCCTGTGCCATAAGGCTAGGATTTATATATCACTTTAACATATTTCTTAACATAGCTATTGAGTCGTTACTGTAAGTGTGACCTTTATCAAACTTTATCAAACTTTATTGAAGATAGGAAAGTACTGAACATTTCTTTTTTTAAGGTAAGGTCTCAGTATGTAGTTGAAGCTGACCTGGAATGTGTTATGGTAGCTCAGGATGCCTCAATCTCTCAAGTGCTAGAATTATTGATGTACACAGTAGTACCCACGTTCAGTGATACTTCTCTTAATCATGTGAGGATTGTTTAGAAAGTGTATTCTCACCATTTTATTACTCAGTCCACTGTGAATTTGTAGAACTCTTTCAAAGAAATGGAATGTAGCGTTCAAGAAAATGCTGTTTGGCATGGAAGAAAATTAAGTTATTATTTATTTATTTATTATTTATTAATTTGAGTCTCACTATGTAGTTCAGTCTGACCTTGAACTCACTATCCCCCTGCCTTAGCCTACTGAATGCTGGGATTAGCCACACACACCACCATGACCAGGCATCTTACTTATTTTATGAACTATCATAATACTGCCTTTACTTGGAGATGACTTCAGTCATCACAAAAGAAGGAAGAAGGTAGCTGATATGGTAGTTCAGTGGTGGAGTGCTTGTATATCATGCACAAGGTTTAGGGTTCAATATCCTGCACTTTGAGTGGTGGGGGAAGGAAGCCAAGTGCCTCCTCCTCCTCCTCCTCCTCCTCCTCCTCCTCCCTCTCCCCCTCCCCCTCTTCCTCCCCCTCCTCCCTCTCCCCCTCTTCCTCCTCCTCCTCCTCCATTTCTCCTCCTCCTCTTCCTCTTTTGTGTGTATATGGTATGTGCGTGTGTGTGAGTGTATAGATGCCAGAGATCTATTTTGGGTGTTTTCCTCTATCACTTTCTACTTTATCCATTGTTTAACTTTTTAAACATTTGGGGGGGGGCAGGCGTGCATGATACAGTGTGCATGTGGAGGTCAGAGACCGACTTGTGAGAACTGGTTCTCTCCTTCTACCATGTGGGTTCCAATCTTCAAACTCAGTCATCAGGCCTGGGGCAAGTGCCGTTACCTGCTGAGCCATCTTTCAGGTTCTCCACTTTATTTTTTTTGAGACAGGATCTGTATTAGTTACTTTTCTGTGGCTGTGATAAAACACTATGACCAAGGCAACTTATACAGGGAAGATTTTTTTTGGCTTATGGTATGGGCTAGGTGTCCATCATGGTGGAGAGGTATGGCAGCAAAAGGTAGTCATAGGGGCAGAAGCTGAACGCTGAGAGCTCACATCTCCAACCACAAACAGGAAGCTGAGAGAGAGAAACTGGAAGTGGGGTAAGGCTGTAAACTCTCAAAGTCTGTCCCCAGTGTTATACTTCCTCCAGCAAGTCAGCATCTCTTAAATCTCTGAAAACAGCACCAGCAGTCAGGAACCAAGTGTTCAAATAAGTGAGCCCATGGTGGGTGATCTCATTCAAAGCAGCACAGGTCTCTCACTGAATCCATTGCTCACTGTTTCAACTATACTGGATGGCCAGCTAGCATCTGGAGCTGCTTGTCTTCCCTCTGCCCAACAGCTTGGGCCTGGAGAAAGAGGAAACCTGCTTGTCTTTCGGGGAAGAAGCAACATGTCAGGAGTAAGATGCCAAGGCTATATCGCAGTTGAACTAGTCTCTGCCACATGAAAAATCTACTGAGAACAAAGCAAGAACTTGAGATCTTATTGTAGCCCTGTAAGTAACTTGAACCAATGGTGTGGCTTCTTTTGCTCTGTCTTGGTTATTCCCAAGCATTTGATAGTTTTGTTAATACCACTGCCTCGGGTGGGTGGCTGTGCTTAGGGAAGTTAAATGTGGACTAGTGATTGGTCTGAGAAAGGAGACAGATAATGAAGGTCTTTGTTACCTGACTGCATAGAGGTGGTAAGTGGTGGAAAGTGTAATTCCCTGGGTGGTTCTGGCATTTTCTAGCTATAAGTTTGGGATTTGTTATCCAACGGAAACCATTTTTATGATGATGAAATAAAATAATCAACTTGGAAATGCTGAAATTAATTGTAAACCACTCTGAAAGTATTACATATATATTTATTTTATTTTATTTTTATTTTATGTGTATTGCCTACATATGTGTAAGTGCACCCATGTCATGTAATGCCTGTGGAGGTCAGAAGAAGGCATTGGAATCCCCCTGGGACTGGAGTTAAGGACAGTTTTTAGCTGCTATGTGGGTGCTGGGAATCAAACCAGGGTCCTCTGCAAGAGCAGTCAGTGCTCTTAACTGCTGAGCCATCTCTCCAGCCCCAAAAGTATTATATTTTTATATTAATAGTTCATGCTTCTAAATGTGGGTCCCTAACAGTGCAGTGGGCATCTCCCATGGTCACTAGTTCCTTTTACCACCACCACATTATTATTTTCACCAGCAACTCACAATAATGTATACCATTGTAATTATGAGGCTGAGATAGTGTCAGCTGTTGTATTTGAACTGTAACTCAGGACTATTGTCACCTATAACCACACATAGCAAGTGATTTGTGCTAGACTAGTTCTTTTTCCCCATTCTGCTGACATCATTGCCAGGGATAGTGTTTCTAGGAAATACTATCTGGCATCAGGTAATAAACACTGGTGCTTATTTGTAACATTTAGAAAAATGGATTTAAGACTTACCAGACCTTGGGTGTGATGGTGGACATCTGTGATTTCAACACTGGGAATGCTGAGGCGAAAGGATCACAAATTGGAGGCCAGCCTGGTCACTACATAGTGATCTTATCTAAAAAACAAGTTATTGGACTACATCTTATGTGATTATCCATTCAAGAACAGAGGGACTGAGTACTATTGGATTTGAGTGCCAAGGCTCATGTTTTGATAAACAAATAAACAAACAAACAAAGAAAAGCCAAATATAAATCTTACAAATGGAAATGCTCAGATAATTCAAGTCACTCTGCCATGGGTTTAGGATACTAAGCGTCTCTTGAATGTCTGGCTTTGCTAATATTTTCCTGGGAATCTGGGAATAAGAATTCTTTTGCTTTTTTTTGTTTCATTTTACCATAAAATCATTTCCTTAGGTGTGGGAAACTTTGTGACTTTCGCTGTCTTTTGCTATGAGCTTTGTTCTAGTACACATGGTCTCTTAAGATTATTTCCCACTTGAACTTGATTTTCCTCTATTAACAGGGATGTGTCTGGGAAATCTTAATGAAAGATTTTGTTGTAAGAATTACTATTTTTTAAAAATATTATTATTCTTTGAGAATTTTATTGAATGTATGTTAATCTTATTTACCCCAACTCTTCCCCTTAATTCCTCCAAAATCCACCCCCATCCCCTCAACTTGGTATTCTTTTTTAAAAATTTAATAGCTCATCAACTCCAGTTTGTGCTGTCCATGTACTTCTGGGTATGGTGCCATCCACTGGAGCATGGTCCCCCTGCTAGGAGACACATCCTTAAAGAAAGCTGACTCTCCCTTCCCCAGAAGTCACAACCTGTCCATAGCTCCTCAGCTAGGGGTGGGGACTCATGAATCCTTCCCAGCTCCATACTAGAATGCTGATTGCCTTGATCTTGTGCAGATCTTGTGTAGCTAACCACAGCTGCTGAGAGTTCAGGAGTGCAGCTGCCCTGTCATGTTCAGAAGAGACTGTTTCCCTCTGATCTTTCTGGACATTTAGCTTTTAGAAGGTCTAAGAATTATTACTCATTCCTTATAATTTTCCTCCCTCCCTCCCTCCTTCCCTCCCTCTCTCCTTCCCTTCCCTCCCCTCCCCTCCCCTCCCCTTCTCTTCCCTTCCTCCCTCTCCCCTCTCTCCCCTCCTCTCCCCTTCCTTCCTTCTTGCTGGAATTTGAACTTAAGGTCTCACGCATGCTAAGCACACACTCATCACTGAACTATACTCCCAGTTCTAATATTTTCAAATTAATAAGGCCAGACTTTTAAATCCCAAACATTTGGTTTTCCAAGGCTTAATTTTTTTTTTTAAGTGCCGGAGAAATAAACTCAGCGGTAAAGACAACATACTGATCTTGCAGAGGACCCAAGTTCAATTCCCAGCACCCAGGTGAGGTGGCTCACAGATACCATAACTCCAGCTCCAGGAGATCTGACTTCCTCTTCTGGACTTTGCAGGGATCTGCACTCACATTTGCACATACCCCCACCCCCATATTAAAAATAAAACTAAATCTTTAAAAAGAGCCTTTAAATAGTTTCATCTTTGCAGTCTGTATACTCATTGTCAAGTAAATATTATTTTGACTGAGGCTCACACTGTTTATCATTATTTCTCTATTCATTTCACTAAAGTGAACATTCTTATTTTAAAATTTTTATTGAATTTTTGTGTATTTCATTCAGAAAATCATCTTCATACCCCCTTCTTCTTTGGGACCTTCCCATAGTCCCTCCACTGGAGTTCATACATCCTGTCATTTCTGTTAAGGCCTAGCATGTAAAGTTAGTGTCCCCTGATGTCCCTCATTGCAAGTTCATTCACTAGGATCTAGTCAGCCTCTAGAGGCCCTCCCTTTAAGAAGATCAGCTCTTTCTCACCCGGCAGTAATCAGCTGCCAATAATTCTTTGACTGAGATTGGGGCCTGCTGTTCATTTCCAAAGTTCTGTGCTGGGTTTTTGTCTAAGTTTGCATGGATCTTGTGCATGCTGACACCATTGCTGAAGAGAGGGTCCTAAGAGTCTGTAGGACTATTTCCATATGGTCATGCACCTCTTCCCTTGTCCTTAATCTTTCCACCCCCTCTTCCACAATGGTCCCTGTTTCACTAAATTTTCCCCTCCCTGCTGGGAGACCCACCCTCATTCAGGGTCTCGTGGTCCTGATGCAGATTGACAAAACGGACATAATACATTCTATTTGGGCTTTGCATAGCTTATATGATGTTGGAGAAAGGGGGTGACTTACAAAGACAGTTCCAAAAATGGCAACTATCCCATTCACAGCTGTATTGGAAAATCCACATCCAAACAAATCCTATAGCTTCTCAGCAGCCACACAAAATGGTAAGAGGAGAGTGGCCTCAAGGTCCCCCCACCTCCCCTGCTCCCTCCCCTTATATAACCATAGCCCCTCCCCTTAATGGGTTTGACTCCTTCCATAAAGCATGAGAAGGAGGTGATACCATAGCTTGCTGTCATAGGGTCAGAGGAACTTCTGGGTCGCAGTCCCTGAGCCCTGGGTGGGTGTATTTTAATATAGGAGTCCTGTCCAAGGAAGCATACCCTGCAGACTCTTATTCTCTATATTTTGGCCATTTGTGACCTTTTGTGTTTCTGGCTTGCATGAGGGAGCGTCTTTGATGAGAATTGAAAGATGCATTAGTGTTCTCTTCATCCCTATGTTCTGTGAGCCTTAGGTGTAGAGGTTGCGTCCTAGATGTGCCACTTAGGTTTGGGCAGTTCACAGACAATCTCTGTGTGTGACCAGTTGTGGAACTCTGTAATAATTTCTGTCTGTTGAAAAAGAAGCTTCTTTGATGGGTGGTGACTAGGATACTTGTCTATAAATTTAAGGGTTCATATTTTGCACATAGTAAGAAATTATATTTGTCTAGGGATGTGACAGCCTTAGAGTTTTCTCTAAGATCTATGTTCTCTTCAGCTATGTGTATTTGGCTAGGTTTACAGTACCACACACGAGTTTCCTCTCATTGAGTGGGCTTTAAGTCCAATTAGGCAGCTGTTGATTACCCCCAAGATAAAAGTGCCATTACTGTACCAATGTTTTTTGCTATACTGGTCATTGATGTGGTTTTTAGACCTTGAAGCTGGGGTTGGACCATCAATTAATGTTCTCCCTTCGCAGCTTGCATAGTGCTCTCCAAAGCTATGAGAGCCTTCAGGGAAGTGACTTCCAGGTCAGTTCTAGCTCCATTGCTCCAAATCCTGTGTCCAAAATATGTCCTGTCTTCAGCAATATGATCTTTCCATCAAGTTCTGGGAGGCAATCAAGGACTGTGGCAATAGCCTGTGTAATTTGGGGAGTCTGTTGGACTACCCTGGCCAACAACTCAAAGGAAGGTTTCTCCTGTCTAGCCTTCAGGGAAGTGACTTCCAGGTCAGTTTTAGCTCCATTGCTCCAAATCCTGTGTCCAAAATATGTCCTGTCTTCAGCAATATGATCTTTCCATCAAGTTCTGGGAGGCAATCAAGGACTGTGGCAATAGCCTGTGTAATTTGGGGAGTCTGTTGGACTACCCTGGCCAACAACTCAAAGGAAGGTTTCTCCTGTCTGGCACTCTTTTTGTTATGTAGTCTTCAGCTATACACACGGACTCATGTAGAGATATTGTATGTGTAATTTTTCAGTACAGGTTTTTGGACTAATACAATTCCCTCTGATTTTTTATACTAGCTAGGCACTACAAAGTGAACATTCTTAACTCTAGCATAATAGAAGAAAATAATTGGATTTGGGAATAAGCACAGTGTAGGAGATAATTAAAATTTGATTGGATTCATTCTTTTCCAGAAATGCATTAGACATTTTATTTTATATTGTAGCTTTTTCCCATTATTGAACTGAATACTCATTTGCATTTCTAAGTCACTGACTTGTTTTTCTGCTCATCTTTAAAGTCTATAACTGTATAGTAATTTCATCTTGCTCTGAAAGTACTTGGTAGCATATGAATACAGTAATGAAAATTGGTTGTGTATCTCTCTTAGTCAATTTATCTTTCTGGGAAAAAATTAATGATTGGTGAAAAGATAGAATTAAACTCTACATATTTCTAGAAATGTATACAGAGTATTAGAGAATGGTTTCAATTATTTATTACATATTTTATTCTTATATGTATGTGTGCATAATATATGCGAGATGTATGTATAATTCTGGATGTGAGTGTGGGCATGTGTGTGCCACAGCAT
This sequence comes from Nannospalax galili, assembly GCF_000622305.1. Classification (NCBI taxonomy): domain Eukaryota; kingdom Metazoa; phylum Chordata; class Mammalia; order Rodentia; family Spalacidae; genus Nannospalax; species Nannospalax galili. Next base: position 1,485,292 of record NW_008329666.1, read on the forward strand.
GTAAAGGTCAGAGGACAACCTTAGGTGTTGGTCCTAGCCTTCTACCTTATCTGAGATAGGACCCTCTCCGCACCACCCCCACCTCCAGGTTTGTTTGGTTGTTTGGCTTTTTTCTAGTACTTTAAATACCAGGCTAGCTGGCTCTTCGAGTTTCCATTGATTCTCCTGTCTCTGCCCCAATCTCAATGTAGAAGCACCTGGATTATAGCTGAATGTTACTGTGCCCAGCTTTACATGGGTACTGGGGATTCAAACTCTAAGGTCTTCATCCTTAGAGGGCAAACACTTTACCCACTGAGCCATCTCCCCAGCCCCTCAAGTTATTTTTAAATAAGATATATTACCTATTGATTTGCTACATTTTCATTAAGAAATCAAGTCATCAGCATGTCAATTGCTTTGGATGTTTGGACACCGTAAAGATCAGCATAATCCAATTTGCTCTAAAGAAAATGAACTTTTGGCTTATAGTGTGGACTAGAATTTTAATTGTAGCTTGTCTCACCAAGGTATTTAGCACTGTTTGATATTTTGTTTATGAAGATGAGCTTTTGGGTTATGCAGTTCATAAAGTTTCAGCTGGGAATGTGAACCTTTCCAATTAGAAATTGCTTAGAGGCCAATCTCTCCCCTCCACTCTACCCTCGATATTGAAAAAATTCTTGTTAGTAAAATGTCACTAGGACAGATTGGTCTATTTACCTTTAGATCCAATCTCCTCCTGCCTTCAGATCTGACCTATACCTGAATCAAGATCAACTTCTTAAAAGACGGCTTTACAGAGTAACATGACTCTTGATGCTTTCTTTTCCTATGGTGGTTTGTGGATATATAAAGGTGACAAGCTCAATTAATTATTAATAGCAGATCTGCACTGCCTGCTACTTTATCTCCACTGAACGGTAGCTTTCATGCTGAGGGAGGGCTAGCCAGGGCATTATGCAAGGAAATTGATCTTGAAGTTAACACAAGCCCATGTGGGATGAGATGGAGTTTTCTTTATCTCTTCTCTTTCTTCTGTATCACCCTCAGTATTTCAGGGGATTTAAGACAATCTTTGCTAAAATAAAGGGGTGGAAAGTTGGTTAGTACAATAGTGTATCAAAATTGTGGAGATATTGTTTTGTCCTAGAAGTGTTCCGCTCTTTCCAGGAGGGAAAGATTTAAAGCTTTGTCTCTTACACACAGTAAGGAAATGCCGACCCGCAGCATCACTATAGGGGGAAATTAGCAGAATCTTAAAACTAGAAATAGGACACCTCACTGGTGTCAGAGCTCATGGTTTAAACCAAGGTGATCCTGTCACTTAGAAGAAGGGGACGGGACCAAAGAGAAGGAATGTCTGAAGTAGATGCTGCAGGGCTAAAGCAGACTCCACGGAAAAGATAAATAGGTGCTTCGAGCTTTCTGGGGTAGGTCTCTATTCACAACCAGTGAGCTATGAGTTGGTCTCATTTCTGACATTCAATCACACCTATATATATTTGCAACCATGATATAGGAAGCTGAGGTTATGTACAAATATAGGAGGATTCTAGCTGTATACGAAAACATAAACCACTAGCAAAATGACATTTTTTTTTTGTATTTTTCTTTTGGCGAATATCTAGCATCCCAATGCTGTCATATATCCATCAAAAGCTCAATTAGCTCCTTTAAAGAAAAAAAAAAGAAAGAAGGGAGAGGAAAGAAGGAACTTTCTGTTTGGAAACTGTCTTGCAGGTGATCAGGATCTACAGTCAGATTACGGACTCGTTAAACAGCATTGAAGTCGTATCCCAGGTTGAAAGGAGCAATACTTCTGAGTGTTGTGCATTAATTAGGGAGTAAACACCGAAAAGCTGTGCTGAAGCCATCTATGAACTCCTGGAGTATAAAGCTGACTCTTATGTCTGCTATATTTCTGACATCTATACTTGTGCTTGGAGGATAGAAGAATTTTGATGACTATTTGAGCTAGATGAATTAAACTGAGTTGTAGCAATACAGTCACATTCACAAGAGAGCAGGAACTGTTTGTATCGAGGTACACTGGTTCCTAGCTACACCCTTTGGGTAGGAAATAGATCCTTTGAGTGGGACTGGTGGATAGAAGAGGAATATGGTGTGACTCCTTGCAATTCATTAGTTATAGGTAGCTTTCCTTTGCCCCTGCTCCATTTTTTCCTGCCATTATTTTGCACTACTCAGAGCTACGTGGGAAGTCATGACATAAGTGTATATTTTGCTTTGGTCTTAATTTTTTCTCTGGGGGAGGGGGGGAAATCAGTGCTGTGTGTTTTCCCAGGAAGATGCTGTCCCAAGACCTTTTCCCAAAGGACTGCTGCTTTGATTCACTCTTTAAAAAAATTGTTTCAGTTTATTTCAATTCTAACCTTGCTAATGCTCATAAAATGCATGCCACAAACAAACTGCAGAGGACGTGAGAGGACAAACCTCGTGGCTATTTACTCTGTTGGCAAAGAGTCTTCTCTTCTGTGCTCTAACCTTCCCCAGCTTGAAGCTGGCCCTTGGTGACAGCTTTCTTTTCAGGACAATGTTGCACAAGGGGTCTGGTGCCACCCCTCCTTTACAGGGTTGCAAACGTCTCGTCAGGGGATAGTACTAAGTCCTTTTACCAGCTGTTCAGTTTTGTGTCCTTCCCTCCTTCATTGTTAACCAAGAATGACTATAAACATAGCATTCTACAGCTGTGTGGCTATGTGACTACTGCAGAATAAGGGGAAACTTTTGGGGTCTGCATCCGCATGCCTCCCTTTGTTTGTTTCCGGCAATACGCAAACCTGCGAATCTGACTGAACTTGACAGATTATTTGGGTTCACCTTGATGACCTTAGCAAACTTTTATTATTTTTATACGGGAAATTGTCACAGCTCCTTCTCACAGGCCACAGGAGTGCCTCTATTGATACAGAGAACTGGGGCATCTTCTTAATAGCCTTCTGTAGGATCTGCCGCCTGGGGAAGACGGTAGCACTGCTCCGCTTCCAGCTGCTGAATCTTCCTTTCCTTTTCTGCTAAAACTTCTTCCAGCTGAGTGATCTTCTCAGTCTGAAGGGAGAGTTGGGTGGACAGCTCCACAATGAAGCTAATCTTTCTATCACCTTCTCCCACTGGTGGGAGGAGGCCTCCATAGAGCACTTCCAGTGAATCGGATGCTAAAGCAAACAAGAAAAGGAAAGTCTGAGCCATTTTCATTGGCGTTCCCAGAACTCAAAGGGGAAAGACAGAAGAGTTTCTCACGTTCTTAAGAGACAGACTGGATGTTGAGTCATCTGGTTAGACATATTGAGAATGGGATCTAGATCCCGTGAGAGAAAAGATTCTGGGTGCTCCTGGAAGAAGCACTTGGAAACCTCAGGAGAGGAAGAAGAATCTGTTTTTGCCAACTCTTTTTTTTTTTTTTTTTTTTTAATACACATTTAACTGTCAGCTAACCATGGGAATGAGTCAACCTTGAAAATCCAACCTTGAAAATCCCCCAAACAACAGCCATCCCACATTTCACGATTCCCTTTTCCCAAAGAACACTCACAAGAGCTACAATAGGGAAAAATATGCTTCAAATTAAATTTCCATCTGAATGAAAAAAAAAGTTTGCTATTGGCCCTTCTGGAGAAAATGATAATGTGGAAAGACTAGGTTCTCAACCCTAGCTGCAGAGTTGGCAAGGGTAGAATTTGAGGCCAGCCAGGAAACTGCGTGGTGTCTCCCTTAGAGGTTCTGTTCCTTGAGGTCTGGTTGGCCTTTTTAAATAAAATCACAAGATCCTCTTGGATATCCAAGCTGAGCTTTTACCATTGCCCTCAGTGACTCTCCAGAGGTGAAGATAAGGAACTGGAAGGGTGACGTTTCAACAAAGAGATGAAGGTTAATCACTGGCCAACTGGGAGTCCTTAAAAACAAACTTCATTTCCCACTCAATGATTTGGCTTCTGGAAGAAACCTGCCTTATTAGACCTCAGCAGCATACCTTTCTTACCACTCTTTTCTTGAAATTTCCACCCTCAGGTTTCTCTAAACCATATAAAGGCATACTGAGGTATAGGCAGGAAGGCATGTCAAAAGCTTAGATATCAGTTTAGGAACAATGGAGCCAATGATCCTGGTTCAAGCCTCAATGGTTGTTACAATATAATTGTAAATCCAGCATTTACTCCATCCCCCAAAAGACAAGTTGCAAGACTTGTCAGCCCTGGATAAAAAAGTTGCCACAGAAGGCAGTTATGGGGGCTTAAGCCTGTATTCCTAGTACTCAGGAGAATAAAACAGGAGGATTACTATGAGTTCTAGACCAGCCTGGAATAAAGACTAAGACCTTAACACACACACACACACTCACACACACACACCCCTTTTGTGTCCCTATATGTGCTATGCTGTTCTGTGCTTGCAAATGATGACTCAAAATTATTAGCAAATAAATGTTACCAGCCATTAGTACTTTCCTAAGCACCTATGACACAATGTGTATCCTTTTACATTCAGAAAAATGAGAGATCCAGTCATTCTCTGTTCTTTGAAATTATTTTTAGCAAGTTATGAAATTTTAGCCATGTCTTAGATACATTCAATAAATAACTAGAACAATAAGAAAGTATTTTTATATAAAAAAAGAACACCTGAGAAATTTTAGTTCTGATTATTTGAAATCCTGAGGCTAATATTAAAGGACACAGTAATTTGTACAACTTCCTAAATTAAGAGCAATGAAAAGGGCAGGAGAGATGACTTAATAGTTAAGAGCACTTACTACTCCAGAGGACCCACACCCTTGATGGGAGGCTAAAATTTGCCTGTAACTCCAGTTCTGGAGTGTCTGATGCCTGCTTCTGGGCTTCACAGGGTCCCCCACACATGTAGCACACATTCACACAGACACACATTTATGTAAACAAAGAAAAACAAAAATATGTTTTAAAGAGCAGTGAAAAAGAATCTTAAAGCTCAAAGAATCATTCAGTTGGTTGCCCCTGTAGTGAGCACATCTCTCCAGCCCAGGGGATGCTATCCATGTGGCAGGAGTCCACATGCAAGTGGGAGCCCAGGGGATGCTGTCCGTACAGTGGGAAGCAATTCTCATCTGCTGATATACTAGGGCCTTACCTTTCATATCTGGCAAGAGCTGTGCTGTCAAGCCCAGTAGCCACATATGACCATTAAGCATTCAAATGTGGCTAGTCCGAACTGAAATGTGCTAGAATATAAGTGTGAAATAAACATTTGGTTTGGAATATTTAGCTTGGAAAAGATGTGAAATATCTCATTTTTGTTGATTTTTGTATTAAAGTAATAATATTTTGAATATCTTTCATCAGAGAAAACGTAGTATTGAAATTTGCTTCATTCCCATGTTCTAACTTTTAAAAAATGTGGCTGTTAGGAAGTTTAAGTCATGTGGCTTACATGTGTGGAACTCTTGTATTTCTATTGGGTGACGCTGGGCAAGTATTTCCACCGCGCAGAAAGCAGTCTCTGAGACCCAGGTGGCTGTGTAACTTATAGGTGCACAGGACTAAGTAGCCCTCAAAGTGCTATTTGGAAGGGAGGATCGGTAGCTCTAAACCACAGATCATTTTTCTATGTCCCCACAGGGTAGAAGCATGGAAGTGCAGGTTTAAGAGAATGCGTTCTTACCGGCTGAAGTAAGTTTCTACGGTAGTGGAAAGGACTGAATGAAAACTGTACAGTAAGGTGAGACAGGTGGGAAGAGGCTAAGGAGCAGCAGCAGGATGCAGAGGTTAGCCCAGGGGTGGGGAAGGCATCTCCGGACCTCCTGCCCTTACTGTGTTTGGCTGTGAGCAGCTTTTATCACTTTGATCCCTCCTTCAAACTGTTCTCTTCCCAAGTTTTCCTTTCTTTCAGAAGTTGTCCTAACCAATATGTGAAATGAAAAAAAGGAGTGTGGTGCCCTTCCAGAAGACACACTGATCACTGATCCTCTCTCTCTCTCTCTCTCTGTCTCTCTCTCTCTCCCCTTTGTTTCTTTTTTAAGATAAAGAAATATATAGATAGGGTAAAAGAGTCTGAAGATAAACCAGAGTATGACGCACTAGAGAGAGAATGTTCTGTTCACCTGTTTCTAATGATAAAGGGGTAAAGAAATGCAGAAGGCCGTACATAGGTGACCCGAAATTATAGAGTTGTGCCACTATACCTAGATAGCACTAGTATAGTATGGTGTGGTATGGTATGGTATGATATGATATGATATGATATGATTATTATATGATGTGATTGATATGACATGAGGCCCCCACCCTCATGACTTAATCCAAGCCCAATTACCTGCATCAGGCCCATTTCTAAATACTATTGCACTGGGGCCAGGACTCTAACATGCTTTTGGGAAAGGCATAATTCAGTCTGTAGCACAGGAAGAAGACAGTTGGAATAGAAAAGAATAGGAAGCCCAAAAAGGAGAGCTAGGAAGAGACCTTAGAATTCCACTGCACTGTTTTTATGTACTAAATAAAGGTTCAGATTAGGAGACAAGATAAGGAGTACGTATATTAAATTGGAAATTTCTCATACAAGTATATTTCATTATTGCATACATGGGTGCACTTACATACAAGCAGGCAATACATACACATAAAATAAATTTAAAAATTTAAAGAATATTTCATTATTAACTAAATTCTTTACACATATAACAAAAATATATTTGTCTATTTCTCTATTTCTTGTGGTGTGTGTGTGTGTGTGTGTGTGTGTGTGTGTGAGAGAGAGAGAGAGAGAGAGAGAGAGAGAGAGAGAATACTATGGTGTATATATAGAGGTCAGAGGACAGCTCCCGGTGTTGATCCTAGCCTTCCATCTTGTTTGAGACAGTGTCTTGATATTTGACACTGCGCTGCATAGTCCAGACCTGAAAGCTTACAGGGATTCTTCTGTCTCTGCCTCCCACCTCATGGTGGAAGTTCTGGGATTGCAGGCACATGGTACAGTGTCTAGCTTTACATGGATTCTGGGGCTCTTAACTCAAGTCCACATGCTTGCATGGCAAGCACTTTACCAACTGAGCCATCTCCCCATCACCCTATTTGTCCTATCTCTAAGCACATTACCAATAACAAAAGTTTTTAAAACTTTTCATCAGCATGCAGGAACTCTAAGTGTCTCCATATCTGTATTGAAAATTTTCTCAGGCCACCCTGGTGAGTTTTCTGAACTCTTTCACTAATCATTGCATTTCCTTGGCAATGATCCCTCATCTGTAGCAGAAAAGGACATGTGTCTTTAAGGCCCTGACAGCTTATATGTCCCAAATCTCAAGCCCTTGCAGTCTTCTCTAGACTTTTCCTGGCAGAAGAGATAGTCTTTCCAATGCCTGGCTATTTATGGAGGTTCTGCCATCTGACCGGGTAAATTTGGGTTTAATTCCATACCCAGAGTCCCCTGGACAGCCACGAAGGGCCATAAGAAAGTCTTGTCTATCTGTGAGAGAGGCACAAACCCAATTAGCCACAGCCAGCACACAACTTTTTTTCATTATTTCCCCTCTTTTTGCCTACATTTAAAATAGAGGTTAATGTGCTGGAAATGTAGTTCAGTGATAGAATGCTTATGTAGCGTGCATAAAGCTGTAGATTTACTCTCCAACCCTGAAGAAAATGGATATAAAAAAGAAGTGCAAATGAGGGTTAAGGGTTGCAACAGAGGATGAAACAGACCGTTATTTGAGTATGAAATGCCTCCCAGGAGCTCATGTGGTGAGTGCTTGACCCCAGCTGTTGACACCTTTTGGGGAAGTTCTGGAACCATTAGGTGGGATCTAGCTGGAGGAAGTGGGTCTTTGAGGGCATAGTGTGGATAGTTGTATTAGATCCCTAATCCCTTCCTTATTCTCCCTTCCTGTCTGCCATGAAGTGAACCACTTCCTCTGCCATCTGTTCCCACTGCCACAATGTTCTGCCCAAGCAACCATAGACTGAATACCCTAAATCATGAGCCAAAATAAATCCTTTCTTTGTAAGTTGTTTCTGTCACATTACTGAAGAAAGTAGCTAGTACATGGGGGCATGTTTAGCAAGATTTGAAAAATGGAGAAGGAACAGCAGCATTGTGTGTGCATTTGGCCCAGGCTATGCTTACTTTTCTATGCCAGCCTAGAAGAACCAAGAGACTAGAAAAACTGTGACATTTGCCTTTGGCCATTTCCAACTTTTCAGTCATAATCTGATGTCTATCATGCTCTTAACAATGTGCCCCAAAGAGTTATATAAAAACAACTAATAATAACTAAATAGATTATGGCAGAGAGAATTGTGTTTGAAGGAATAGCTTAGAGCTCAAGAGTTGGAATGCCTTTTGAGGATATTCTGGTTTGTTTGTAGCCACTACAGTAATTACTTCTGCAAAAGCTCCATGATGATTTTCTAATCCAGTGGTGTTCCTCAGACTTGTCACTGAACTGTTACCAGTGAGTAAAATCTTCTACAAACTTGCATAGATAACTGACAGACTATGAGGGGGATAGGGCATAACCTGCTGTTAGAGAAAAGGTGGGCAGATATAGAGGGTTATATCATATCAGAAGTTATATAATATCTAGAACATGTGAAAGCATCAGCTCATCAGTACAAGAAGTTAATAATATCCTGCTGAGTGGTGGCCCAGTAAATGGCAGGAAGGTTTTTTTTTTTTTTTTTTTTAAAGACTTCTAAAGTGGCGTGTCCCCTTTAGGTTCCTTGACTGATGACACCCAAAAGTACTCACTGAGTTGGGAACCCCTGTTCTGGTTTGTGACTTTAATACCTCCAACAATGGGAAGCACACTTGTTCCCATTTGGGTCAGGAGTATCTCCCATGGCTTATTTTGTTCATTCATTCATCCAGCAGTTAGTGATTGGGTCCTTGCACACAGAGCATGAACATGATGTGATGTTGGCTTCTGCAGCCACTGCTCTGCCCTGGGTCATGAGAGAAGCAACCCTGAATGAGGCCCTAAAGGATAGTCAGGATTAACCTGAACAAACATCTCTGCTGGGTACTCACTTGTGAAAGTTTACTTTTCTCTTTGTTTTTCAAACGGATGACCAAGGCTGCCAAGTATTTACTCAGTAGGAAAGACTCTTACCAGTGAGGTGATTAAATACCTCATCCCCAGAGCCACCCAAGATTACTGTTCAGCCTTGAAGACTGTGCCAGCCTCCTCCTCTGTACAAATGCCTGTCACTCTGAGTCACTTGAGACTGGTTTTGAAAGCTGTATATATTTGTCAGCAACCACTGAGGAGTCCAGTTTCATCTCTTGTCATACTTGGGCTTCCAAATTGGCACACACTTAGATATATACCCCTACTACTTAAATAAAAAATGAAAATACAAAAATCTTCCTAGTTTTCTCTTTCTCCATAGACTTTTGAGAATGGAAATTCTCTGAAAGAAATGATCACATTTTTTTCCTGTATTCTTGCATTTTAGCCTCAGACACACAAATTGGTATTGTCTTGAAGTAGTCTCAGTCTTCCTGCTTCCACATTTTCATTTGTTCACGAAGACCAGTCTCTCCTGTGTGCCAAATGAACGACTTCAAAGGCTTTTCAGTTTCCTTCCACTAAGCTGTGAGCACGTAGAAAACACCTGAAGTCGACATGTGCTAATTGAGAAAAACTGGGAATACTATAGTACTAGATGTGATTAGTAAATAGGTTTGGTCACTTAAAAATTAAAATGTAGCCAGGCATGGTGGTGCATGCCTTTAATCCCAGAACTCGGGAGGTAGAGGCAGGCAGATCTCTGTGAGTTCAAGGCCAGCCTGGGCTACATAGTGAGTTTCAGGACAGCTTGGGCTACAGGGAGACCCTGTCTCAAAAAGACCAAAAAAAAAAAAAAAAACAAAACTTTAAAAAAAATTTAAGGAGGACCCGAAAGCTGAGGCAAGAGCATTGCCATAAGTTTGAGACCGGTCTGGGCTACATAGTGAGTTTCAGGACAGCTTGGGCTACAGGGAGACCCTGTCTCAAAAAGACAAAAAAATTAAATAAATAAATAAATAAAATAAAATGTAGTATAATATTATCAGTTTTTGATACAGCATAATGATTATCATTCACACAAAAGGAATATGTTTAGAAGAAAAATACAAGATACAACTATAGATTGCAGAGAAAATAGAGCTTAGAAAGATCTGCCTGCTGGTGATGACCTGTTCCTCAGAAATAGGACACCTTCTAACTGTCCTCACAAGCTGGGGGAGGGGGATAGCAGGTCTCTTTTCTAAAGCAATGGTTCCATTCAAAGAGCTCCATTCTCAAGACCTATTTGCTTCCTAAAGGCCCCATCTTCTAAGAACAGGAAATTGGGAATTAGCTCTCAGCAGAAGAATTTGAGAGGGATACAGACATTCTGACCATAGCACTACAGAAGGGTCCAGAAGCAGGGCAGGAGGTCTAGCTAACACGGAGACTTTCAGGACCTGGTTTCTAGTTACAGACCATGGAAGTTGAAAAGCGCTTTTGCCTGTAAAGCTTCTTGTTTGTGATGGTGCGTACGTGCTCTGCCAGTGAGATGCTCTGTCTGTGAGATGCTCTGTCGTCTGTGAGATGCTCTGCCTGTCTGTGAGACAGACCAGGGGAACTGAAGACACTTCCTTCCCATGCACCCCTGAAGTACAGAATCACTACCTGGCCCATCCTTATCGTTTATTTAAAAGCTCATTCTCAGCACATAGCACTGAAATACTGCAGTAGCTTCACATTTGTCCATCGTGTTTCTGCCACTAGGTCCGTTTTCAACTTGATGCAGTCAGGTTCCATTAAAATTCCATTAAAATCCAAGCGTGAGCTATGACAAGAAGTCTTAGCACTCTTACCTAAAACCCTGCAATATCGCAAATACTTACCAAGACCCTATGTGATCTGGGTCCCGTTCCCTCACCGATTCATCTCCATTTCGCTTATTCTTCCCTCCAGTGTAGACACAGCATTTACTGTCCTACAGTCCCACCATCCTCACTGCTACACTAACAGACCAGGCATAGTCCTACTGCAGGGCCTTTCCATTCGCTATTTCTTCTGCCTGGACAATTGTAGCTACATGCACAAGGCTAGTTACCTTAATTTCTTCAGGTCCTCACTGTAGAAAGTTACCTTTACCCTGTGAGACCTTCCTGGGGCATCTTGCCTATTATTTCAACTCCCATCACTGAACACTTAAAATCTCCATTCACAGCTTTGATTTAAATGATATATTTATCTGACCATTTAGTTTATTTTTATCTTGTTTGTAGTTTGGGATACAGTAGGTCCTCCCTTGGTTATGGAAAATGCATGGCAGTTAAGTATACATGAAGTACGGGAAAGAGCTAGCCCAAAGGCTTCAACTGGTACATCATTAAGGTGGTCCTAAGATTGCTACCTGGGTGCATTTTTTTTTCATTCTTCAAACAGAGCTTTTCACTACTGCATTAAAGTAATAATATATACTTCCATGGTTGTGTAACATTGCATGTAACAACACTGAGTTTACTTTTATAAAACAGTAAATGTAAAGATTAGAATAATTGATCTGCTAGGCTGGTTTGAGATCTATGGTTTCGATTTTGGAAGACATAAAAATGATCCCCAAACCTAATAGCTGGACTACTTCATCAAATCCAAGACTTCATCCTTAAAATTCTGCTTGGGTAGGTGGAAAAGACTGCCTGGAAATTGGTCTTTTTTATAAAACTCCCCCAGACATTCTGATCAGCTGGGTTTTTTTACTATGGAATTTCTGCTGATTTATGAGAGGCAGGGTATATGGAGCTTTGGCTAAATCCTAAAAAGGTAGGCCTGAAGGCATCTAGGCAAGAAGGAAGATCACATCTGTTCTTTGTGCCTTTCCCTGGCTATGTGGCAGGGCTCTGCCTGTAAAGGTACTTGCCAACTAAATGTATTTATGGTCCTCACAGCCTCTGCCCTCCTTTCATTAATTCATAGTCCAGAAACATCTTGCCAGTTTCTCTCCAGGGCATCCAGACAGTTAGAGGGTTTGTTTTGCTTCTGTTTCTGTTTCTGCTCCAATGGATCCACGTCCATTTTCTGCAGAGGTGTGTTTTTCCTCCCCACGAGGAGTGGATGAGAGAGGCTTGATAGGAGCAGGGAAGAGACGCTCACACCTGAGGCCGAAACACAAGACTTGCCGGCGTCCATGCGTGATTCTCCTCTGAAGGCTGGCAGGGCTTTGTTCCTGGAGCTTGCTCAAGTTGGATGACATGCCCAAGACTGAAGGACATTGCCACAGAAAGATGGAATGACACCTTGGTGGCAGCAGGGAGGTTGGGGGTAGAAAAGCAATGAAGACACTTGATAGATGCTGCTACAAACTCATACAGGCTGGTGTGAACTGAACTATGGCGCCTTGAAATAAAATACACTAATGTATTTCATCATTGCTACCTTGAGAAACTGTAGCCAGATTCAGCTGCTCTTTTGTGAAAGAGCTTAGTATCTATAAAGGAAGGCAACATCAGTGAAATAAAAAGCCAACACATGTAAATAGCTCTCCTATCTGATAGTCACCTTTCTGTCTAAGAGGGATGCTTTTTGAGGAAGAAGAGATTGGAGGAGGAGAGGATGGGTCTGATGCTGGGCCCCAGTCAGAGATTAGCAAGGTAGCTTTTACACAGGATACTTCGTCTGTATACAATACAGTCCTTGTTCCTCGGATACCTGTCCTTTCAGCCTGCCCCAACCTCCCACCCTTCTAGAACCCAAGCTTTGTTTCCCTTGTTTAGTTCTCAAAAGCTTCAACTGTCTAGCCCTCCTTAGGGCTTCATGCTTTGCTACAGCTCCAGGCTTCTCCATGTTAACATTTGTTATTTTTTCCTGTTAACTTACCTATTGTAGGTTGAGTATACATAGACTAAAATTACCAAAACTTCAGGGGGAAAGAATAAATTTAAAAGCTGGTCAGTGGTGTGAGGGTGGGGGAAAATCAAGTAGCCCGATATTGTCTGGTGGGCAGAGGTCAGTACTGTCCTTCCTGGGTTAGTTACTTTTATATTACTTTGTCTACACTACCTAATAAAAAACATTAAAAGAGGAAGGATTTATTTTGGTTCCTGGTTCAAATGGTTTCAGTTCATCATAGCTGGGAAGGCAAGACCAGGGGAGGGTATAACCTTCAGGGACCTCAGGACTGGGTCCAGGGGCAAGTATTACCTTCAGAGAGCACAAGACTGGGACCAGAGTCTACGGGTATAACCTTCAGAGAGCTCCCAACTGGGACCAGGGGCAGGTGTAATCTTCAAAGGTTCAATCCTGGTGACCTACTGCGGCCAGCTAGGTCCCATTTTCTTAGAGCTCCATAGCCCATTAAAATATCTCCACTCATTAAGGAATAAGTGCTTAAAACATGAACCTGTGTGGGACATTTCAGATTCAAACCACAGCATCCATCTTCTGTCCACTTACCAGCAGCACAGGCATTTCACTAGGGTTAAGTAGGACCACACCGGTGAACTTGCCCCTTACTCCGTTTCTGGAGTAGGTTTCCTTTTTATCCACTTTAGGGCCTTAGGTCATTTCAGAATGTTCTGCAGAAAGCATTCTTTATCAAGGTTGAGAAGACACAACACTGTTGGTAACATGAGCTATGTATGCCAAGGGGCAGATCTAAGGAAGAGAAAGGGGATTTTGGCAATTGTCTTACTTCTTCTTCCAGTGAGCAGGTCCAGCATTTCCTCCAGAAAGGCTGGCTAGCTGGTTTTTCAAAGAATAAAGAATAGAATGCAGTGAACGGCAGGCTGGCCAGAAGCCAGAAGTAAAAATGGACCCTGATGGGAGGGTCAGGAAATTCAAGGCAAAGAGAGACTCAGGAGATTGTTTGAAAGACAAAAGAGAAGAGACAATAGGGAAGGTCTGTTTCTGTGCTTCTGGGAAAAGGAATCTGATGGGACTCCAAGCCAATTGAAAGAATCAAAGTTAAGATGAGTTTCCTTCTTTTGGATTTCGTGTTGTCCCTGTTTTTCTTCCTGGTGCACAGGGTCTATCCTCACAGAATGAGGAAGTCTGCTTTGTGTACATTGATTTTCAGAAGAGGTATGGTTTCTGGTGTTGTATGGCACCGAGAAATAAAATGACACTTTAACAATGACAATGTTGATGGAGTTATTTTTTTGACAATAAGAAAATTAGTGTTTTTTTCTAGGTGGGCATGGTGATGCATACCTGTAGTCCCAGCACTTGGGAGGCAGAGGAAAGTGGATCTCTGTGAGTTTGAGGCCAGCCTGCTCTACATACTGAGTTCCAGGCCAGCTGGGCTACAGGGAGACCCTGTTTCAAAAAGACCAAAAAAAAAAAAAAAAAAAAAAATTAGTGTTTTTCTTAGAATGACATACTCTATATATTTATATCTTATATGTATTTATAGCTTATCTCTATATCTATATACTTATGTTTTGGTTTATCAGAAGTTTGCTTATTTACAGAGTGGAATGGGGTATATGGAGAGGGGGTGCAATTCATTTTTATTTACCTGACTTGACACTCCGACTTCCCTTACACGTGATGCCGTCATATTTCATGCTACAGTTTGAGTGATGTGTACATACCATTACACCTCACACCATGTAGCCCTTCTCCTTGAACCTCAGTCCATTCCTCTTTGCCTTTTGATTAACCCTGAGAGAGAGTTATCATGAATGTTCTGTTCCCAGCACCCTAGATGTGGTGGTACCAGGTCTGGAATCAGTACCTCTTTCCTGGAGTTTTTTTAAAAATTGGGCATAAGACATAATAAATTTCTAAAACTACTTTAGCAGCTGAAGAAGCACACAGAATTATTTTGGTGGTTCATTTATCATGCCCTGAACACTAAATATGATGAAATCAACTGCTACTAGTACCAGCCAAATCAAATCTTCACTTAACTCTCAGAACAAATTGTCCACGTGGTAAGTACTCCATCACTTGAGAAGAATATCGCTAAAATTTGTTCCTGAGATTTTTATTTCTATGAAATATTGAGCTTAGGAAGCTAGGAGCTTCCATCTACAATTCTCAGCAAGCTTTGAAGAGTATGTTGAAAATAGAGAGACAATGTTAAAAGAAAAATGATGCCTCTTCTAAAGATGTTCACTAAGATGTACAGGATAATGCTCGCGAAGATGCTCCCCAAACCAGAATGTATGTAGCTTTATGTGACAAAACCCTTTGCACATATTACTACACTAGGGACTGTGAGGTACAAGATTGTCCTGTGTTACCATGGGAGACAGGGTGATAGAAGGGAGGGGAATGGTCTGGCTGTTTTATCTGAAGATGGTGCATGTTATGGTTACACATAAAATGTGCTCCACAGGCCCTGTATTTGAAAACATGGTCCTCAGCTGATGGTGCTGTTTCTGCAAGTCCTGGAATCCTTAAAAGGTGAGGCCTACTCCCCCTACCCCCAAATCCTTGTTCTTTAGAGATACAACAAGCTTCTGCAGAAATGAAACAAATTGTGCTGTGTACTCCTGCAGCCCCAGCCAGATCCCAAGCCACCATACAGCCACACCATGAAACTAAGCTAAAATTAATCCTGCTTTTCCTAAGTTGCTTCTTGTGAGGTAGTTGGTCACACTGGGGAGAAAAGTAGCTAATACACTTCACTACTGGCTTTGAAGATAGAGAAAGGGACTGGAAGCCAAGGCATTTAAGTGACCTATGGAAACTGGAAAATGCAAAGAATTATGTTGCCCAGCGCTGCTAGCAGGAACACAGCCACAGTCCTGGGACACCCTGACACTGGCCCAGACACTTTCGTACTTTTGACCTCCCAAACTACAAAATAATAGAACTGGGATGTTGTAAGTTACTAAGTTTTGGTCATTTGTCACAGCTGCAATCAGAAATCAATAAAGAAAAAACTAAGGATCCTCTTAGCAATGGAAAAGCTCATCCATTGTAGGAGACCCAAGAGCTCCCAGCGCACTGCTGCATTTAAGGGAGGGCAGCAAAAGGCCCCCAAATCCAGAGAGTTCTGAATCCCAAACCCTCCTGCCTCCTGTGGACTCCTAAAGCATTGTCATTCCTTTTCTCTTGTAAATATTAACTGTTTTAATGGCTCCTCACAATTAGCATTTAGATTTACCTTAAGAGGGCAGAGCACTTTGGTCACTTCTGAGTGCCCCCTCCCTTCTCTCCTGCACAGCCCAATCTGAACTGTCTGCACACTCTGACTAGCTTTCCTAATATTTTTCTTAGTTAACTCGTTGCAATCTATTTTTTGCCTTAGCTTTAGGATTTTATTCATTTGAAACAGTGTCTTTCTGTATAGCCCAGGCTGGTGTCAAATTCCAGACGCACTTGCTTCAACCTCTCTGGCGCTGTATTCCAGGAAGGAACTGCCACAGTCCAAGCCCTAAATTTTGTTTTTAATTGTCTTGTTGAACTTGGCCTTTTGTGTTGCCAGTGCCACTAAACTGGACAGGCTTCCTTCTTGTTCATCTTATTTGACCCTGAATCCTCTTTCCTATTGATCGCATTATCGCATTGACCTCTATAACATGGCTTTTTTTTTTTTCTTCAAACTTTCTGCTACTCCTTTGGTCCTGTTACATGGACTTCTCAGAACAATTACGGATGACAGGACAGCTTTAATACTCCTATTCTTAAACTTTCTTCTTTCTCTCTGCAGGTAATTTCCTTTAGTGCTGCGGACTTGGTTGCAACCTATTGGTAAACATGGTGCCCAAATTAACTATAGATCAGACCTGAGGTCTGAACCCTGAATCCTTAAGTTGAGATACCTGGTAAGAACCTCAGATACAAGGTTTCCAGCAGACCTCACTGTTCAACCTTACAACTAATCTCTTATCAATACTCCCTAGCTGAGCAAAGGAGCACCAGCATGAATCTATTTGTTAAAGTCAGAAACCTGGAGTTACTGTAGATTTCTTTACACTTCCCCTCTTCCATCCATCTTATTTTACTTGATTTTGTATGTGCATGCATGCGTTCATCTGTGCGAGTGTGTGTGTGTGTGTGTGTGTGTGTGTGTAGTGGAGACACATGCTACTATGCACCCTGCCACTGAGCTGAGCTCTTCCAGGCTCTTCCAATCCATCTTATTTTACTTTATTGTCTCTCTGTGTGTGTGTGTGTGTGTGTGTGTGTGTGTGTGTGGGTATGTGTGTGTGTAGGTATGTGTGTGTGTGTATGTGTGTGTGTGTAGATATGTGTGCATATGTGCCTTGTTTTCTTTTTGCCATGGGTGTGTGTGTTGTGTGGTGGAGCATGAACTCAGGGCCTTGCACATATCATGTACTCTACCATGGAGCTACGATCCTCCAGGGCTCTTCCATCCATCTTCTCAAAGTCCTACTGATTCAAAGGTCTAAATACTCCCTAGTTTGTCTAATTCTCTCTATCCCAATTAGTTCATAAATACGCTGCTGCAATTTTCTTTACCCTCACGAGTAACTGGAGATTTTAGGACAAATCTGGAGCTCCAGAAGCCCAGCATGCTAGCCTTGTGTCTCAACACACCAATTAAAGAGACAGTGGTGAAAAGCAGAGAGAGGAGATTCATTCTTTGGGATAATATTGGGAAGATGAACAGAAAAATAGGCCCAGTGACTCTACCTCCATCTTCAGGGTACTAAAAGGAGCTTTGTCTTTAAATAGAGGTCAAAAGGCATGCATAATTCTGAAGTTCTGGTCAAGGTGTGGTCTCAGTTCTGGTTCTGCAAGGTGATTTCAAGAAGTGCATATTATTATCTACCCATTTTCCATTGAGGCAACCAATCTGGCTCCCACAAGATGATCAATCTGCTCCTGGTGCAGCCTTGCCCTCATGGATAATTATCCTTATCTAGGGCTTATTCTGACCTGCAAGGTTTTGTTCTTCCAAGAATATGATGTAATTTCACTTTTAGAATTGTTTATCTCTGTCCTTTTGGCCAAAGTAAAGGGGACAGATAGACACCATGAAGGCAGAGGTGTCAGGCTTAGTTACCCTGTGGGTCCAAGTGAGAAATCAATACTTCTTAGCTTTAAAAGTAGGTTCTAAGTGCACGTTTCATATGTCTTATAATTTCCATTCTTATAATATTCTCGGGGACTAAGTGTGTAGTTCAGTGGCAGAGCAATGCCAAGCACACTCAAGGCTCTAGGTTGTATGCCTGGAACCACAAACAATAAATGAATAAATAATTATGGTCTCAATATCTGTAAGGTACCATTTTTATCAAGAACTTTTCCAAACTGTTTCCTCCTTAGTTTTTCCCACTTTATGGAAATACAGTAGATAGCCATATGGAACTAGAATGCTGGCAGAGGTCACCTATCAGATGACACCAATGGACTAGATTTAGAAGAGATTGAGAGAAAAGTATCAAGGAAGGAAGAGGTCATCCAGGAGCTTGAGTTGAGAAGCAGTGGCAGAGTTGAGTGGAAGGGCCCTTCCCCTGCAGAGGAACAGTGCAAAGAAACAAACACTGCTTCCTCACCTCCAGCATAAGCAATTCCATCTAGCTTTATTTATTTATGATTTTTAAAACAGTTTCTCACCATGCAGCTTAGCCTGGCCTAGACCTCCCTATGTAGTCCACGTTGGCCTTGAATTTGTAATCCTCTTGCCTCTGCGTCCTAAGTGCTAGGATTACAGATGTAGATCACCAAACCCAGCTCAACTTTAATTGCATCAACAATTTGTTCCACTTTTATTTTGTGCAACTTGCTGATAGTTTAAGTAAATATAATAGCAAGAAATAAACCCAGGATGAGACCATGGCCAGGGACGTCAATTCTAAGTTAAACTGGCACCATAAAAATATTAAAATGCCCTACTCTTTACAAACATTTTTTTTTTTTGAGACACAGTCTTATACAGCCAACGCTGGCCTTGAACTTGCTGTGTAGCCATGGATGATTTAGACTTCTGATCCTTCAGCCTCCACTGTCCAACTGTTCTATGTCCAGTTTATAAAAAAATAAGTCAGGAAGGAGATAGGGGAGAGGAGTAAGGGGAGTTCAAAGAAAGTAGTGGTGTATCCATACACATTGCATGAATATATGAAACCTTCAAAGAATAAAACCACTATTAAAGAACAAATCAAAACAAAATGCTCCAATCCTGAGACCACCCTGACAAGCACAGTCCTTCCTACTCCCACTCCCTGTGGAATGCTCTTCCAATTTTATCAGATTTCTTTTATTTTTTGCAACTTCAAGATGTAATTTCATCTTAAAATTATAAAACATAATTCAAAAGTGATGGAAAAATTCCTCAAAAGAGAACTCAAGTTTTTCTTTCTTTAAAAACCCTTCTCATATTTAGTATAAATGTTCATTTTCATTTCTCCATGAGCTATTTATCAGGTAAATTATATTTTTGAGAACATTATCAAAGTTAATGATTTTTGGCCTGGGCTTAAATCCAAGGCACTTTACAGAAGTACAAAGTAATACATGGAGGACTGATTTAAAATTTTTTTTTTCAGCTAACACTTCACTTTCGTATGATACAGGAACTTTTGTTATAAGTGTTTGAGATATACTGCACATCAATATTGGAAAAAAATATATATATAATGTTTAAGTATATCAAAGGCTTTCTAGGACCAAATTCATTTGATTTTTTTTCCTTTTAATTTTTAGCTTTTCTGTACATGCTGTGTGTGTGTGTGTGTGTGTGTGTGTGTGTGTGTGTAGAGATGAGTCTATACTATAATGCACGTATGAAGGTCAGGATGAGAGGACAACTTCTGGTGTCAGTCTCCAGCTTTCACCTTCAGGCAGGGTTTGGTTGGTCACCACTAAGTATGCCAGGCTAGCTGCCTGGAGAGGTTCCAAAGGATTCTCCTGTCTCTGTCTCCCATCTCACCCTGAGAGCATCCTTCATATCGTTTCATGTAGTTCTGGGAATGCAAGCTCAGGGCTGCATACTGGCACAGCAAGTATTTCACCCACTGAGTGTTGCCCCAGCCCTGCTTTTCTTTTTCTATAGTCCTTTCCCCAAATTTGTGAGACAGGAGAAAAAGAGAGGGAGAAAGGGAATGGGGTAAAGTAACTAAAGATTTAAAGAGCATCTATAGTCTTTAGTCTTTGACTAAAAGCTTATTTAGTAACTATGTCAAAGCATGGCAAATATTTACACTTTGCTTTATTGCTTTGCCTGATAGCCACAGAATCTCTGGATAGACGCTTGTCTGAAATAAGTTGGCAACTTTAAAAAAATTATTTATTTTTATATGTATGAGTGTTTTGCCTGAATGTATGAGAGTGTACCCATGTGTACAATGCTCATGGAAGCCAGAAGAGGGTGTTGGATCCCCTGGAACTAGAGTTACAGATGGTTGTTAGTTGCCATATGGGTGTTGGGAACTTAACCTGGGTCCTTTGCAAGAGTACCCAGTGCTCCTAATCACTAACCACACAATCTCTCCAACCCCACAAGATTTTATTTACTATTAATTTATTTTATATGTTTATTTTTATTTTAAATGTATGAGTGTTTGCCTACGTGTAAGTACACCCATGTCATGCAATGTCTACAGAGGCCAGAAACGGGAATCAGAGCCACTAGACCTTGAGTTACGGATCATTGTTAGCTGCCATGTGGGTGCTGGGGACTGAACTCGGACTCTGTTGCAAGAGCAGCCAGTGATCTTAACCACTGAGCTATCTCTCCAGCCCCTAAGTAGGCAACTTTTAAATCACATCACTCCATCTTGTTACTTGCATTTTTATGGTCAAAGCCTGGGCTCTGGTAGTCCCAAGAAGCGAGGCTCAGCCATCCGTGCCCCAAATGGCAATTAAAGAGACAAAGAATGGAGAAAAGCAGAGAAAGTTCTATTCAAAGTGGTCACATTGGAAAGGAGAAAAAACAAAGGGGTTCAGTGATCCCAGAGTCTGTGTTCAGGGTACTGATGTCAGGTTTAGTTAAATAGATGGCAGGAAGTATATATGCATAACCAGCCCCGGCCAAACTGCCTTCCCTCCTACCATTGACCTATCATTGTCTCAGCTCCAGTTTCTCCGGCAAGGAGACAACTGTGTGAAGTCTCTTCTTGGGAAAAAAGTTCCTCCTCTGGCTGGTACCAGGGCTTTCAGCTTTTTCCTTTCCCCATCATGAGATTCCTGGGGAAATTCCTATTTCTTGGGCTCTATTGTTACAATGGTCTGTTATTTAAAGGAGTACAGTTGTCTCTGTATCTCCACTCCTGCTAGGACTGTTACAGTCTTATCTCTGCCATCAAGTTTCCATGTAGCTCCATAGAGACTTTGTACCGTCGGCATTCTCCTGCTAGTGTTTGATCACAATACACACATGAGTGTCATATTCTGACACTTCTTAGTGATTTATGGGAGATTTCTGACATCAGAATAATGCCCCCCCCAACAATACAGGCTGTTGCCATTGTTCTTGGTTGCTCACAAGAACTTGATGGTGAGACTCTATTGCTGAAGACACCACACAGTTTGGTTACAGGACATGGAGAAATCGAGTTGATACTGACCAGAAAGCATCCTCCCTGCTGGCTAGCTCTCATAGTCTGCATGGTGCTATGTAGGTTTGAAATGGTGGTATGAGTGTTCTGGGAGTAACCAACCACTTACTGATTGGTTCTGACTGGTTCCATATGGAGTGAACCTACTGCTACTATTTTGCTAAGTGGACATAGTACCAAACTGACCTCAAAATTACTCATAGATTATACAGCTCTCAGACCTCATCAGAGAAGTTTCTTTTTAAAGTGGAGAGGTTAATGAAGAAACTCACAAGTGGTCAAAGTGCAGGGAATGTGTCTTTGGAGTGCTTAGCTACAAATTGGACATCTATATCACACACCATCATGGAGGAAGGAGTAGAAAAATTATAGGAGCCGGAGGTTAAGGAGAACCAGAGCAAAACAACGTCTTCTGGACATGACAAGACCTCTGCACTCATGAACTGTGCTGGATAGCTTTTATCAACTTGACACACCTGGGATTGAGGGAGCCTCAAATGGGGAATTTCCTCCATTGGATTGGCCTGTGGCCATGTCTGTGGAGCATTTTCTTGATTGTTGAGCAATGTGGGAGAGCCCAGCCCACTGTGGCCACTGCCACTCCCGGGCAAGTTGTCTTGTGTTGTACCAGAAAGCAGGCTGAACACGGGCCAAAGGAGCAAGCCAGTAGGCATCTTTCCTTCATGGACTGTACTTCAGCTCCTGCCTCCAGGTTCCTGTCCTGAGTTCCTACCTTGGGCTCTCTCAGTGATGAACTGTGACCCAGGAGATGTAAGAGAAAATAAACCCTTTCCTCCTCAAATTAGTATTGGTCAGAGTGTTTTATAATAGTTATAGAAAAGCTAACTAGAACATGAACTCACAGGTGAGACCTGCACAGAATCAAGTCAGTTGTTAGATAGGTATGTCCTGTAAATGACCAGCAACAGTTGGATATCTTACTGAAAATTGGTTGAAATTTAAGACTCTCCATAGGAAGGGAAAGGCAGAGGGAGGCAGTCACCCTTCCCACTCAATCAATCAGCCTTAACTGCATGAGGAGGAGGGACTAAGGATAGACACAGGGGCAGCTAGGAGGGGGAGGGTACTTCGCCATCTTCAACCAACAGCTGCAGGTTCAGGAAACCACAGCCCAGATGTAAGGCAAAGAAAGGTCCAAGGGTGTTCATACCTTTGGTCTTTTTTTGTTTTTTTTTTTTTGTTGTTGTTTTTTTTCGTCTTTTTGAGACAGGGTCTCCCTGCAGCCCCAGCTGGCCTAGAACTCACTATGTAGACCAGGCTGGCCTTGAACTCACAGAGATCTGCCTACCTCTGCCTCCCAAGTGCTGGGATTAAAGGTGTGTGCCACCATGCCCTGCTGGGTGTTCATACCTTTTAGAATAACTCCTCACTGACATCATATACTCTGTCAGTAAGCCCAATAAATATTATTGTTCCCTAAACTGTAGTTTAGAGGATTAATTTCTCAGTCGAACAGACAGTGGGAGGAGGGAGGGTTGTAGCAGTCCTGGAAGCCAAGAGAGTGTGCCTCCCAGCAATAATTTTTAGTATACCAGTGAACATTAAGTCTAGGGGGCAGGGGAAGGATCACCAGTCCCCACCTATAGCTGAGGACTTATTGACAGTTGATGGCTGCTAGGGCAAAGAAAGTCAGTTTTCTTTAAGAGTGTAGTCCCTGGTAGGCTGACTGACTATGCTCCAAGGGATAGCCACATACCCATAAGTATATAGGTAGCACAAATTAGACTTAATAGGCTATAAAAAAAGATGACATGAAGTTGAGATGGGGTGGAAAGATGGGGATGGATTTAGGAAGAATTAGTGAGAGGAGTGGGAGTGAATAGCATCAAAAACAGTGTATGTATTTATGAAATTCTCAAAGAATTAATAAAATACTTTAAAATAAATAAACTAAAAAGAATAACCCAAGGGGCCAAGTGTCTCATTCTTTTATGTTTCCATCTATTACTGATTTGTAGTAGAAACTGCTAAGGTTCTCAGGAACTGGCAGCAGAATTGCCATGAAGACTTGTGGGCTGCTTTCCAAGATGGCCCTCCTAGTGTTCTCTGGTCTTAACCACCTGGGTAAACAAGGGCTTAGAGACAGACACA
This sequence comes from Nannospalax galili, assembly GCF_000622305.1. NCBI lineage: Eukaryota > Metazoa > Chordata > Mammalia > Rodentia > Spalacidae > Nannospalax > Nannospalax galili. Next base: position 1,508,830 of record NW_008329666.1, read on the forward strand.
TTCATTTCAGCAGCCCAGCCTTAAGATATAGGACTTTCTTAAATTTAATCTATGTTATATACTAATTGATTATCATAATTCTTGAAAACAATTAAGTCTTCAAATGACAAAATAGGACTAAAATTGTGGAAGTCTGTTTCTTTTTCAAACTCAGGGTGTCTTTACTCAATTGAATAAGTTGAGTTTTACTTGAGATTACCTGAAAGAATCAGTTATGTCGGGGTGATTCAACTACATATAACATGACATGACTATCAGCAACTTGGACAATGGGAGGTTATTACTGCACAAACGTAAATCTGGGGAATTCCGGGGTTAGTTCATTTTGTGACTGAAGGAAGATAGGTTGGGTTCTCTTTTTCCTCTCTTCTGTTTGCAAGGTTACTGAGGTTACTGTGCTCTTCATAGAGCATTGTGCAAAAGTTGGAAGAGAAAGGAAAGTCCTGTCTTATTTATCTCTCATTTAAGAGGTAGAAATTTTTTCATGATGCTTTCACAGTCTCTCTCTCTCTCTCTCTCTCTCTCTCTCTCTCTCTCTCTCTCTCTCTCTCTCTCCCCTTTCTTTACACACACACAGACACAGACACACACACACAGACACACACACACACAGACACACCTCCTTTATGGTTCTATCACATTCCTAAAGCAGTCTTGAAAAGGAAGACTCACTTTGAATCACTAGTGAAAATGTGTTTTGGGTTGGTGAGGAAGATCTCTGAATTATATTATTTGTCTCACTAATGGACAAAATTAGGGTCCTGTTAACAATGAAGAAGAGCATCTTTTGTGTAGGTGACTAATAGCATCTGCCACAGGGAACAAAACTTTATACCAAATGCCAATTACAGTGTATCATTCAGGGCTACTTTTGTTCAAACAATCTCAAAGCCCAAGTCTAACTGGTGTAAGTAATGAAGAGAATGTACTGGCTCCAGAGATAGCGCTAGCTTCAGGGAGGACTTTGGTAGTGGTGTTAGTAATGTAACTGAAAACTTTTCTTCTTCCGGTCTCCCTGATCTTTTTACATACCAGATTTTTCTGAAGCCTAGTATTCTTTTAGGAGACAGATGGCTGCCACTGTTTTCTGGGGATAGCCTTCCTCTTTCAGTTTAGTGTCAAAGGGAATCCCTACCTGCATTAATTATATAAAATAGGCAGCTTATCTTTCCCATAAGCTTTAAAATTCATCTCTCACATTTTATTGGCTCATTTAGTTTACAAGACTATCTCTGTATCAGTGAAGGAACTTGGCAGTTGGTGCTTCAGTTTACAACACTGTCAATGCATTTAAGCAATGAAATTTGTGCCAGTAAGTTCCTGAGTGAAAGAAAATCAGGAAGCAGCAATGTGAATGAATAAATGAACGAATGAGTGAATGAATGAATATGCTCCATCCCAATTAATATGAGACTTAGAGAGCCAGGCATGATGGCCCATGCCTGTAGTCCTAGCACTTGGGAGGCAGAAGCAGGCCGAGCTCTGTGAGTTCGAGGCTAGCCTGGTCTACACAGTGAGTTCCAGGCCAGCTGGGGCTACAGGGAGACCCTGTCTCAAAAAGACAAACAACAACAACAAGAATCTACTTTTAAGAGTTTGGCTGTTCCCCATTCAGTCAAGTTCCAAGTCAAGAAGTCCAGATCATTTCAAGATGTTAGCCATAAGCATGGAGATGGGGGAGTATCCAGCTCCAGCACTCAAGGGTCTGGAGAGGTCAAACTGGATGAGCAACATCAGTTTCCAAGGGTTGCTGGAACAGGGCCTGGTCCAGCCTGGATGTATGACACATTCCATGTGCATGGAGACAGTATGCATACACAGAGAAACATCACCTGGAGTCAGAAGAGACAGCTCTACTGATGTTTTTAGCCAAATGCAAATATGTGAGACTGTCTTCTCCATTAGTGCTGTAATTTTACGTGAAACAAAGCAACATAAAAACTTGATTTCATAAAAAAACAAAGAACAAAAAAAAACTTCTAGGGAAGAAAAGTATAAATAAAATCATATAGGTTGGCATTCTTGAGTGAGACATCAATTTGAGTGAGGTGGAGGGTTAGAGATCTGAACTCACTCATTCATCTTATAGAATATGAATCAAGCACATGGTGCTAAATTTGGCCTTGTATATAAAACAGTGTTAAAAATCAGCCCTTGCCCTTAAGGGAAAATACGATCACTCAGTTTTCTTCACATTATTCAGAAGAAACTTCCACTGTCAATAATTATTAATTTATTAATCAGCTCAGTTTCAAAATAAAGAATTGCAGATGTTCTAAAGTGCAAATGACACTCCTAAATGGAAACTTTAAAATATACAACACGTCCCTTAATTTCTTGATATCAAGAGGAATACATCTAGTTTGATATGTAAATATGAATTTACTTGCACAGAGGTCAATTTTTAATATTAATGTTTAGAGAATGGACTACTTTGTATACAAACTCAACTTTCCAGTCACTTGCTATATATCCTTGTTAGAACTATTTACACTTTCTGTTCCCCTTATTTCTTCATTTGCCAACAGGCCTAGCAGGACTTTTGTAGAGTGTCTCTTGGTTTCCTAGGAGACTTAGAAGGTAAATTCACCTTAAATTCTTAAACTATGCTCAATGGACATATTAATAAATGGTCCCCAAGTGCTTAATCTTTATGCTCATAGATTTGTGCATCTCTAACCCTCATCAGAGAAGCTTCTTCTTGCAGCAGATGAAGATTAATGCAGCCACCCACAACTGGTCAACATGTAGAGAATAAGAGCCTATGGAGTGCTCAGCTCTACCTAAATGCAGCATGTAGATCATACCCCTTCCCGCTATGGCTCAGGGATCATTGCAAAAGAGGGGTTGGAAAGATTGTAAGAGCTGGAGGATGTAGATGTCTGCAACAAAATGGTATTTGCCAGACATGACAGCTCAGTTACCCATATGAACTCAACAGCAACTGGGGCTGCCTGCATAAGATCTTTGCAAGATCAAGCCAGACAAATCCCAGAATGATGGGGAGGGGCTCACGAAGTCCTACTCCTATCTGACAAGCTATTGGCAACTGATGTTGCAGGAGGAAGAAGACATTGGCCCTTGAGAGGCTACCATGCTCCAGAGAGTTCCACACACATGCACATACAGGCAACACTAAATGGACTTAGTGGGTCTTAAAAACAAGAGAGAGAAAAACACATGAAAATGGAAGAGAAAAGTGGTGGAGGGATAGGGAGGAATTGGCAGGGCGGGAATAAGGGGTGGATTTGATCAAAACACATTATATGCATGTGATATTAAATAAAACATTATTTTAAAAATAAAAAAGAATCTTCCAGGCCTCTGGGAACTTGCTCATGTGAACTTGCAGCGATGATAACAGCATGCACAAGACCCGTGTAGACTCAATCAGATAAAAACCCAGCATAAAACTGGGAAAATGGGCAGCAGGCCCCAACCTTAGCCCAGGAACTATTGGCAACCAATTACTGTTGGTTGAGGGAGAGTAGATTTTCTTTAAGGGAAAGACTCTAGATAGACTGACTAGACTCCAGTGGATGAACTTGCACCGAGGGCCATCTGGGTACAAAAACTTGACTCGATAGGCCTTAACATATATGACAGAATGCATGAAATCTGGTGGGGGGGATTTGTAGGGGGATGTGGATGGGTGAAGGGATCTAAATATTACATACACAAAATTTCAATAAAAAATACATGTTAAGTATAAAGAAGAAAAAGAAAAAACACGTGGAGATTCAAGGGGGACTAACCAGGAAGAAGGCAGTCAGCAAATGAGACAGAAGGATAAGAGAGGATAATAGGGAGTGAATATGATCACAGTACATTCTATATATGCAGGCAGCTGCCAAAAATAAGTTAAAAGAAACAGAACTATGATATGACCCCCTACACCACTCCTGGGCATGTAAGACTCTGTGCTATGACAGAGATACTTGCACATCTGTGTTTGTTGCTACCACATCCACAGTAGCAAGTAAACAGACCTAGCCTAAAAACCCACCAACAGGTAAATGGGCAATGAAAACGTGGCACATAGACACAATAGAACTTTCCTGAACTATGAAGAATAGTAAAATTATGAAACTTTCAGTAAAATGATTGGATATGGAAACTAGGTTAAAAAAGGTGACCCACACTTATAAAGATTAAAAATTGCATGCTCTTTCTCATCTGTGAATCCCAACTTGATATGTAGGTATATATGGATAAAAATGTGTGTTAATGTGGGTAAAGCCTAAAAACTAGAAGGGAGTCAAGAGCTGGTTAGAAGAGATGCTGAGGAATAGGAGAGAGAGCAAAGAACACGTGGCATTAAAGTGGGAAGGAGACTTGGGAGAAGGATACCAAACGGGCAGGGGGCTGAGGAAGCTGGGGGTAAGATAATCAACTAAAGCAATTTCTGTTTGAAAATGTCGTAATGATACCTAATTCTGTGAATGCTAACTTAAAAATAAATACGTAATAAGAAATTGTATTAGTTACTTTTCTGTTGCTGTGATAAAACATCATGCCCAAGGCAATTTATAGAAGAAAGTTTTTATTGGGCTTAAGTTTCCTCTTCTAAAGGGATAAGAAGCCAGGTGTGCCGGGCGCATGCCTTTAGTCCCAGCACTCAGGAGGCAGAGGAAGGCGAATCTCTGTGAGTTCGAGGCCAGCCTGGTCTACATAGTGAGTTCCAGGCCAGCTGGGGCTACAGTGAGACCCTGTCTCAAAAAGACCAAACCAAACCAACCAAACAAACAAAAAACCCCAAAAGGGATATGAAGAATCTACCATGGTAGAGGAGGCATGGTGGGGAGGCAGAGCAGAGTAGAAAGCTGAGCCCTCACATCTTCAAGCATGCACAGAAAGCAGAGAGAGATAAACTGGAAAGTGGGAAGAGACTGTTGCAGAAGAGCCTGCTGTCTGTGACATGCTTCCTCCAGCAAGACCATGCCTTCTAAAGGTTCCATTCCCAAGCAGTGCTGACACTAGTGCTGACAACTAACCAGGTATTCAAATACTTGGGGTCTCATTCAAACCACCACAGAAGTTAAGGGATTGAAAAATCTTAAACTAGGACTGGAGAGAAAGAGATTGTTCAGTGATTAAGAATACTTCTTGCTCTTCAGAGGACCCAGGTTCAGTTCCCAGCACCCACATGATGGCTAAAAACCATTAGCAACTCCAGTTCCAGGGGAACCAACACCCTCTTCTTCAATGCCCTCCATGGGAATCACATGCACTTGGTGTTCTCACATACTTGCAGGCAAAATGCACACATTAAAAAAAAAATCCCCCCAAATTTAAAAATCTTAAACTAGTGTCTGCCATGTATTAGTTGCTCAAGAAATATTAAGCATTGTTACTGTTTATGTACTATTCTAAACATATTCTCCCAAATTCCATGTTTTCCTATAAATCAGCTAAAGTTCTTTTAGTTGTATGATCAAGAAACTTTCATTTGTACAAGCTTACAAGCCTGTAGCCCTAGCTTGCAAATCCCCAATCCCCAAAGCTCTGGGAAGTCAAGCTTTTTCATAGTTCATCTGATGGCAAAATCTAACCTGACCTGAGCCTAATCATTTGGCAGCAGTCTGATCTGAACAAAGGAGGCTATTTATAGTATTTATATATCCCATCCAGTATAAGTGTTGATGTATCTGATGGTAGAAAATCATCCTAGACCCTACCTGGTTACCTTTCAAATTTGAGAAACTCCCCATTCTGAGAATCCTTTGGCTTCTAAGATTCAGATAAAGGATTGCAGACCTATACTAGCTGGGTAGGCGGTATAGAAGGAATTTCCAGCTGTGGCTGTGAGTCAAGATTTATTAAGCAAGGATGTGCATTTCTCCACTTATAAACATGCTGAACTAATCAGCTTTCTAGATCTAAGCAATGCAGACCTTGTTTCCCCAAGGCATTCAGTCTCAAGATCAACCTTTCCTCTTACTCACTTCACTCAATTTATCAGGAGCAATTCTTTTGCTTTTGGAACATTTTTCAAGTTATAAGAATCCCCTATACCAATGATTTTAATTTTTAGCTGCCATCTCTTTCTGTGTTCGTAATAAACATGAAGTTAAGAATAAGCCAAAGCACTCAGACATCTGGGAGCTCAGTGCTGTAAAATTCTTGGCTTCCTAGAGGACTTTAAGATCCAAATCTCTCTGGTATCCTCTCTACCTGGTTTTTGTTTTTGGTACCCCTCCCACCCCCAACTGAGATAAGGAATCAGGAAGCTTGGGGCTTGCTGTGTGCACTGACTAATTTTACCCTCTACCTCATGTTCTGTTGCACATGAATTAGTGGTTAAAGACCTGTCTTGTCTTCAGGCAGTTCATCTGGTTCTATTTCAGGATGTAGATAACAGATCCCAATCTGAAAAGTCTATCTTGGTAACAGATTTCCAGAGATTCTAAGAGAAACTTCTTCTAACTCTCCTTTATTTAATCTCCAGGAAGTCTAAGGTCTTTTCATGCATTTTAAACACCTCAAAATTGACATAATGGCCACATCAGATTTAACTACAGTAATGACATCTGGCTTTAAAAATCTGATCTCACCTCTTCTTCTAATACAAAGCAGCAGTCTAGGTAGCAATGAGACCAAAAATCTCTTTCCTAGGGTATTTTGGGTATTTTCTTCTTTGTTGTGGTAAGAGAGGCCTCAGGATGTAGAATTATTTATCTATCAGGGACCCAACAGTGGAGCGGCAAATGTAGTTTTTTGATACTAATCCAAACAAATGGGACATTTAAACCATAGGGAGGTGAAGTGCCCATTTTTAAAGAAACACAGCAAAATGGCATCTGTGTTTGACTTCTCCTCAGGTCTTTTCCTCGTGTGTGGATCCCAGGGTGTCCCTGGGCTTCAATCTCTTTAAAATGGACTTCAGAATTCCTGTTTTTACCAAATTACCCAGGCCACAAACTAACAATCTCTAAAAAACTCAATGGAAAACATAGAAGTCCTTTGCTGTTGAAAAATGCCAGCTAGCTATTACTTTGGTGTGGAAGAACTTCTGTACTATTTGACTCCTTTAGGAAGTCTCACTGAAGCATTGGCGCTCCATGGGAGCTTGGCAAAAAATGGAAAACCTGGGGCTGGAGAGGTGGCTCAGTGGCTAAGATCACTTGCTGCTCTTGCATAGGACCAGTGTTTAGTTCCTAGCACCAACACTGGGTGGCTCACAAAGGCCTGTAACTCCAGCTCCAGGGGATGTGGACACTGTCTTCTAGCCTCTGTAGGCACCTGCACATACATGCGCATACATAGGCACACACAGACACATACACGTACATAAAAATATGTATATATCTGCAGAGGACCCGGGTTCGATTCCCAGCACCCACATGGTGGCTACAAACTGTTTCAGGGGAATCCGAAGCCCTCTTCTGACCTCTGTGGCATTGCATGACACGGGTCCACTTACATACATGCAGGCAATACACTCATACACATAAAATAAAAATAATAAATAAAATACTTTTTAAAGTTGTTTTAGAAAATCATCTGATGGGAAGAGTTGCTCCTTCCAGAGCAATCCTAGAAATCATGAATATGAAGCTTCAGTGACTTTCCCTGTTACCAGAAAGAACCCATTCAAGGAACAAGACAGGATGCTAGGCCTGGAGACTAAGGCAGAAGGACTGCAAGTTCACAGCCTGTCTATTCTGCAGAGTGAGTGGAAGACCAGTCTGGGTCAATATGAGACTCTATCTCAACATGAGAAAAAATAAGGAAAAGACTAAGGATATAGTTAAGTAGAAGAGGGCTTGCCTAGCACGTGTGAGGCCCTAGGTTCAATCCCTATCTACAAAATAAAAATAAGAAGTAAATAAATATATACATACATAAATGATAAAAGAAGAGGGGTGGATACCTTGCTGAGAAGCCTCCCACCCTCAGAGGAGCTCAGTATTTTAAAATTCTTGGCTTCCTAGAAGACTTCAAGATCCAAATCTCTCTGGTATACTCTGTAAAGTATCACACTTGAAAAAAAAAAAAAGTTAAGTACCACTTAGTTTTCTAAACCCAGGAACCTGTTTTCAGTGGGGATAAGAAAGTAGCTGTTCAACCTGTCTTAGTTACTGCTCCTGTTACTGTGACCAGGACCCAACAAAAGCAAACTAAGTAAGGAAGGATTTATTTTTGGTTCACAGTTTGAAGTATAGTCCATCTTGACAGGAAGTGTAGGCTACAGGTGCTTGAAGCATGGTTACATTGTATCTGCAGTCAGGAGGTAGAGAGTGATGGATGCTCCTTCCCCCTTTTTATATGGTCTAGGATCTCATCCCAGGGAATGGTGCCACCCATAGTGGGCAGGTCTTACTATCTCAATTAATCTAGTCAAGATAATCCCCCACAAGCAAGCACAACTGCCCCTCTCCTAGGTAATTCTATAGATTATCAAATTAAGATATTTGAGATTAACCCACTGTCGTTTACTGTTAATGAAAACCTGTAATGCCTATTATTAATGGCATTGGAATAACAGCCAGAAGGCCCTGTTTTAATAACAACCAGAAGGCCAGTTGCATTTCCTTGTCTGATAATAACTGACAACACATTATTTTTGAGGAAAGGAAAATATAAGAGAGTCAAGTCCTTAAAATGAGTAAGTAAATGCTCTAAAATAAATGGGTACAACAGTTAAGACAAAAGATAGAAAATTGTGGCATTAAACTTTTCTTTCTTTTTTCTTTTCTTTTTTTCTTTTTCTTTTTCTTTTTTTTTCTGTCTTTTTGAGGCAGGGTCTCCCTGTAGCCCCACCTGGCTTAGAACTCACTATGTAGACCAGGCTGGCCTTAAATTCACAGAGATCCGCCTTCTTTTTCAATTGTATATGTTATCTGTGAACCTACAAGAAAATACCTTTCTATCTGCATCTATCAGTGAATACCTACAAATTGTAGCATGTACCAACTTGAAGTCAATCTGCTGGTCAGTTACAGAAAAGGGCAGAGGATGGGCTCACTTGGATTCTGGGTAAGTGGTCCCATCTCTAGAATCATGAGGTCATCCTAATGGATACAGCAGCAGGTGCTCCTTGGCTTCTCTTCAGCCATTAGAACACCCTGGATTATTTTTTCCCTTCTGTTTGTGTGTGTAAATGTCAGTTGTGTGAGTATGTGGAGGGGGAGGAATACTTATTCCTGGTGTACTCATGCTACAGTGTGTATGTAGAGGTCAGACAACTTTTGGGTTGTCAGTCCTTGCCTTTTCATCTTGTTTGAGACAGAGTCTCTTCACTGCTGTATAAGCCAGGCTGTGGGTCCACTTCCAGAGGTCCTTCTGTCTCCTCATTTCCCCATAGGGGCACATATGCTACTATGTCTGGCTTTTATGTGGGTTCAGGAGATTTGAACCTGGGTTGCCAGGCTTGTGTGGCGAGTGTCTTTATCCACTGAGCCATCTCCCCAGCCCCTGGATTGCTGTTAGTTTTTGCCTGCCTTCATCTTTGTCCCATCCACTGATATATAAACCCTTTGACAATGGAGATATGTTACCTGGCTTCACATATTCAGGAGTCAAACAACGACCCATTGGGTATTCCGATGATGTCTGTGGATATCCACTGATAGAGCAGGACAATATATGCCTGTGAACTTAAAGAACGTAGTCTCTGTGGCAGGATCTGATGACTGGACTGATTGTAATGAGGCATTTGGGGAACTATTTAAAATGTGTTCTTATTGGGCTGTGTCTATATATAGCTTGAAGGTCACATTTTACATAGAAGTAACTATCTCAGTTTACTAAGTGACTCCAAACAAGTTTGTTTATGTCTAATCAAATTACACAATTCACAAGCTACAGGAAACTCACATTCTGCCTATCTTCCTTTTCTAAAATAAGCTCTAAGAAAGGAAATATGTTTCTCACAGCCTACCACTTTTAAACAACCTCAAAGGCCTATTCCCCATGGGCTATACTTTGGCAGAACACTTCTGTCAGCCTGTGTACAGGGTCATGTGAAATACTGTGATCTGGACAGTCAGTGGTCCACTCTACTAATAGATACCACCTTTCATAGGGCTTCTGCATGGGAAAAGAAACTCCCATTATTGTGACGAGACTGTCTTAGACAATTTCTCTCCATACAACTATTTAAAGTCCTGTATACACATCCAATTCTGAACAATGTCTACTTCAACACAGGGAGCTTATTGTCGCATGGATCCCATTACACACCCAACCTTTGACAAGCAAGCCCAGTTAGCAGCTTTCTTTAATACTGCACCATGGCACACTAATATCTTGCTAATAAAGAGGAAACATTCACAGATGAACTGAGAGAAAGATAGAGCACTGATTTTATTGGGGCATACATTCTTTTTTGTTCTTTTCTTTCTTTTTTTTTTTGATTTTTGAGACAAGGTCTCCCAGTAGCCACAGCTGGCCTGGAACTTGCTATGGAGACCAGGCTGGCCTGAATCTCAGCCTGCCTCCACCTCCCAGTTGCAGGGCTTAAAGGCAAGCACCACCATGCCTGGCTTGGAGCATGCATTCTTGATAATTCACTTAGGAGGCTAGTATAAAGACCTGCTAATCTCCTAAGGATAAATGAGGATGCCCAAAACTGCTGACTCTAAATTGTGATTTAGTTTAACAATCGAGAATTTTACAGCACCTCACTAGAGATCTTTCATATGATGTAGCTTCACCACTCCTGGGTATTTATCCAAAGAACTTCAAGTCAACATCACAGAGATACTTGCAAATCAATGCTGATTACAGCACTGCTCACAGTAGCTAAGTTATAGAACCCTCCTAAGTGTCTATAAACAGAAGCATAGTGTTCTGGTTTGCTTTCTGTTGCTTTGATAAAACACTGGCCAAAAGAAACAAGAGGAGGAAAAGGTTCACTTGACTTACTCTTCCATGTCACAGTCTGTCATTGAGGGACATGGGGCAGGAACTCAAGGCAGAAACTGAAGCAGAGACCATGCAAGAAGATGGTTTACAGGCTTGCTTGGCAATAGTTTTTATACAGCCCAGGTCCACTTGCCTAAGGATGGTACCACACACCATGGTCTGGGGCCCTCCCACATCAATCAGCAATTAAGAAAATGCCTCACAAACACGGCCACAGGCCAGTCTGATAAGTGTAATTCCTAAACTGAGATTCCCTCTTCCCAGGTGACTTCAAGTTGACAAAAACGAACCGGCAAAAATAGGAAAAGAAAATGTGATATATATATATATGAATATTTTTGATATGATGTAAATGGTTATTTTTTTCAGCCATAAAGAACAGAATTGTGCCAGAAAAATGATTTAGTGGGTAAGGTGTTAAAGTTGCCCGCTTCTAAGCTTCACAACCTGAGTTGGAGCCCCGGGACACACATATTGGAAGGAGAGAACTGACTCCCACAGGTTTTCCTCTGGCCTCCACCTGTGTGCCATGGTGCATTCCCTTCCCCCCAAATAAAAATAGTTAGAAAACAGCAAAGTTATATGATGTGTGGGAAAATGAATATAACTAGAGATACTCATGTAGTCTCAGAAAGACAAATATAATTTTCTCTCATTTGTAGCTGTTAGATTTTGTGTACATACAAAAGTCATGTATGTATATATTATATGAAAGTAGCAAACCTGTCTAGAATAAGTGTTAATGGGAGCAGGCAGAGGTAAGAAGAGGGAGGGTCTGGGATAAGGTGGGGAGGGTACTCAACATACAATACACACTTGTACAAAAACTTTAAAAATTAAAATAAGACATTAATTACTTAATTTAAATGATAGCCATAAAGTCTTGTGCCATCTTGCAGATGCGTAAACAAGACCAGATGTGTTTAGTGTCCCGCTTTAGGCCCAAGATGAGGGTCTGACCTCACTGACAAGTTTCAGAAGCTCACAAAGGCCAGGATTTCCTTACAGCATGTTCTTACTCTTTCTGTCTTCTTATAGAAACTCCCTGTTTTATCTGTCTTCTTTACATGGATACTTACTGTGGCCCGTGCAGAGGAAGTAAGCAAACTGCCAACTTAAAATGAGCACATTTTCAAAATACTGAAATTGATACTAACATTCTTTTTTAATAAGAGAAGCAAGGGAAAAAAAAAACTTAGAAATGAATTGAAATTCCGGTTTTCTACCGGCTGTTTCTCTTTCTTTGAGATAGGATCTCCCTGTAACCCTAGCTGGCCTGGAGAACTGGAACTGGCTATGTAGACCAGGCTGGCAGGAAGATTCTCCTGCCTCTGCCTCCCGAAAGCTTTGATTAAAGGCATGTGCCACCAAGCCTGGTTTAATTATAAGTTCTTTAAATTTTTTTCTGTTCAAGTTAGAGAAACAGCTAGGCATGGTAGCACATGCCTTTAATCCCAGCACTTGGGAGGCAGGCAGAAGCAGGTGGAGCTTTGTGAGATGGAGGCCAGCCTGGTCTACATCATCAGTTCCAGCCCAGCTGGATCTACAGGGAAACCCTGTCAGAGAGAGAGAAAGAGAGAGAGAGAGAGAGAGAGAGAGAGAGAGAGAGAGAGAGAGAGAAACTTCTCCTGGCTGCCTGCTTGATGGCAGGCACTTATAACTAGTTCAGTAAGCTATTGTCTTAACAATACTTATATCAAATGTAGCTAAAACTTAAGAAAATAATTGTCTATTAGAAGTGCCCAGGATCTGATGTCAGCAATAAGTGGCCTGTTGTGGTCAATGATAGTGGACAAATGACTTAGCTTCAATGCTCTTACAGCCGCTGAGACTGAGACCATCACATACTCTCCAAAGACTGCAGGCTAGGAAGTGAATTTAAGAAGTTATGAATGTTTGAAAATAGAAAAGGTTTGTTTTCTTCCTAAAAGCAACCCTGTTTGAAGATCATGTTTATCCATATTCACTGTGAAGTATCTTAAAATTTAGTTTGTTTCTTTTTTTAAAAAAAATTATCTGTTCTCGGTAGTAGGAGGAAAAAGCAATCTTATACTTGTCAATACAGGAAACTGTTCTGGCACTTAAAGCCACTGCTCCTTAGTCCCTACAGTACTTAGGACACTACACTGGGGTCTCCTCATCTCCCTTCTCCTACCCTTTTCCATAACAGATTCTCTAAGGAGTTCATTATCTCTTTACTTTGGTGTGACAGAAAGTTATCTGTTATTTGCGTGGCTCCTGCTCTGGCCTGTTGCCTTGAGCTCTCCAGTGACCTTTGCTACTTTGTTCCTCTAGGCCATGGCTGATGTTACCTGCTTCTCAAGTGTCATGTTGGAACTACACACTGAAGGCCCTAATTTCTGATACAGCCTATTTAATCTTGGTTTCCAAGCTGTCTTGTCCCAAACTTGGACCTCTTGGGAGTCCATCAATTTTGCTGCTTGCTCACCACCCTACTGAGGCTCCTGAGAACTTCTGTCTCTACTGGAGAGTACTTGTGAGACCCGAGGCACCAGAGTTCCTCCTTCCCACCAGTCAGTGTGGAGGGGCTTGTAGAATCCTAAGCTCTGTGTGATAAAGTCATCACACCAAACCTCACTGACTGCTTAGCCACTGCCTACATCTTCTGGGTATCTGATCTTGTTGTGTCTGTCTTCATAGACCTCTTGTCTCCCTGCCTTTAAGTGTCCTTCTTAGCAACATGAAGATAAGAATTATCTTGACATTATATTACATGATCTGCTTTACTTTTTTAGGGGAAAATGTAAGCCCAATTTTCTAATTTTGAGTTTCTTGTTATACATTAGAAGGATGAACAATAACAAATTCCATTTTCAGGGCTGGAGAGATGGGTCAGCAGTTAAAAACACTGGTTGTTCTGCAGAAGACTTGGGTTTGAATCCCAGCACCCATATGGCAGCTAACAACTGTCCATAACTCCAGTCCCGGGGATCTGACAGCCTCTTCTTACCTCCGCAGGCATTGCATGAGATGGGTGCACTTACCTACATGCATACACATAAAATAAAAATAAAATTTTTTAAAAAGTAAAAAAAAACCCTTCCGTTTTCATAGATCAAAAATGGTCAGAATTTTGAAGTGGTCTAGTCTACAAAAATAGGATTTTGAAAGTTATGATATTGACACACTTGGGAAGAGGGAACCTCAGCTGAGGAATTTCCTCCATCAGATTCGACTGTGGGACATTTTCTTGATTTCTAATTGCTATAGGAGGGTCCAGCCCACTGTGGCTAGTGCTATCCCTAGGCAAGTGGGTCTGGCTTGTACTAGAAAGGTAGCTGAGTAAACCAGGAAAAGCAAGCCAATTAGAAGCCTTCCTGTGTGGTCTCTGTTTTAGTTCCTGCCTCCAGCTTCCTGTCTTAAACTCCTGCCTTGGCTTCCCTTAATGATGGACTGCAACCTGTAAACCAAATAAACCCTTTCCTCTCCCAAGTGTCTTCCCAATCTAAAATAAAGGTGTAAAACAATGACTTTTCTCCTCAAAGCAAAACTAATGATTTCTCTCCTTTCCAAAACTATGGAACTTAAAACATTTCAATTTGAATGCCAAAGTGAACCAGCTCTGCTTTATGTTGAACAGTTTCTGTTGTCCTCTACCCCAAGGAATGTGTCTTAGCCTCAAGGTTAACACTTCATGGCAACAAGAAATTAGGGATGAAATAAAAATAAAAATGTTACTAAGACTAAAACTTATGCTGGGGGATAGTTCTTTTTCTTTTTTCTTTTTTAAATATTTTATTTATTATTTTTTATGTGTATGTGTGTATTGCCTGCATGTAGGCAAATGCTCCCTGTTGTGTAATGCCCACGGAGGACAGAAGAGGCTGTCAGATCCCCAGGAACTGGAGTTATGGACAGTTGTTAGCTGCCATGTGGGTGCTGGGATTCGAACCTGGGTCTTCTGCAAGAACAGCCAGTGTTCTTAACCACGGAGCCATCTCTCCAGCCCCAGTGGGGGATATTTCAACATGTCATTTTTTTTTTCCTGTCACTGTAAATGAGAAATCAATGGAATAATTTGCCTTGAGCATGTGATAGTGCAACCACCACTATACTCTCTCAGGAAGAAGTGATGTTAAAATTCATTCATTTCTAATCTAATTTATTTCAAGTTTTTAGCTCTGTTTTTGGAAAGTTAAAAACAAGGATGATTTGTAATGTCATTTTAAGAATAACCCCCTGCTGGGCTTGGCAGCACATACCTTTAATCCCAGGACTCAGAGGCAGAGGTAGGCAGATCTTGTGAGAGTGAGGCCATCAGGCCAGCTGGGGCTACAGAGAGACCCTGTCTCAAAAAAAAAAAAAAAAAAAAAAAAGAATTCCCTTGTCTAATTGGACTAAGAGGCCCACTCAATGAGAGGAAACTCATGTGTGGTACTGTAAACATAACCAAATACATATGGCTGGAGAGGTCATAGATCTTAGAGAAAAGCCTACTTTTGTCACATCCCTAAACCAACGTAATTTTTTTACTGTATTCTAAATACATATCCTTGTATTTACAGAGAAGTGTACCTTTCATCACTCATCAAGGGAGATTCTTTTTGCAACAGAGGAAGACTATTACAAAGTTCCACAACTGGTCAAACACAGATAATAAGTGTCTGTGAGGTGCCAAGCCCTAAGTGAAAAATCAGCCTTTATTCCTAGGTCTCAGGGAACATAGCAATAGAGGGGAGGAAGGAATACTAATGTATCTCTCAATTCTCACCAGCAAAGCTTCCTCATACAACAGACTAATTAACTCAGAAAAACACAACTGGCCAAAGTGCAGAAAACAAAAGACTGCAGAGTCCTTATTCCCGAATAGGACAACTGTATTAGTCCTTTGCCACTCAAGGCTCAGTGACCATTGTGGAAGAAGGGGCAGAAAGACTGTAAGAGCCAGAGGAGGTAGATGACCACAAGGAAACAAAGTTCTCCAGACAGCTGGGAAGTTGCTCATATGAACAATGAACAATGGTGACAGCACATGCCCAAGACTGATGAAAGCTAAAGTCAGATAGAATCCCAGCACAGAAGTGGGGAAATGAGTAGGAAACCCCAACCTTAGCTGAAGAACTATTGGTAACTGATAATTACTGGGAGGGGGAGAGCCGGTTGTCTCTAGGGGTATGATACTAGATAGCTTAACCCAGCTCCAGTGGATGAAAGCTCACTGAAGGACATCTGGGGACAAACTTGACTTGATAGGCCTTAATATATATGACAGAGTACATGGGATCTGGCAGAGGGTGGGCTATAAGAAGGGTACAGATAGAAGAGAGGGTCTAAATATGATCAAAATATATTGTATAAAATAAGAAATTCATAAAAATTCAACTTAAAAAAAAGAAAAGAAGAAATGTGTCTGATGCCTGGGCATATTTTCAGCTGTTTTTGCTGAGAAACTGCAATAGCTCTGCAAAGCTGTCCTTCATTCATGAAGCAGTCTGAACAGTGATTGCTGCCAGATAACTTTCCTTACCTGAGATACCTTCTCTGATGACAAAACAACTGTGAATCACTACAGATTTCCTCCCCTCATCCCACCTTTGCTCATGTCTCCACCACCCGGAAGCTCCAAGCCTTTATGTCTTCTTTAGCTGGGGATGCTGTGAAAGTGCCAATCATCTACCCTTCAAGTGTCATATTTTATGGGACTCCCATGAATTTTTATGTAATGAAAATGGCTTTTTGCCCATCTGTCTACCTTAAGTTAACGTGATTTTTAGTTAGCTAAAGAAACTAGTAGATAGGGGGAAGCCCTTTTTTTCCCTCCCTTTCATATGTCTACAAAAATTAAGATTCAAATTTTTTCAGATAATGTCATTTAGTTTAGTCCTTAATAAAAACCTACAGATTTTTAAGCTCATGGAGAAGAAACTGATTTGCCCTAACCAACAGCCTGGGTTCTAGGTGTGTCCAACTCAAGGCTCATGGGCTGCTTACATGGCCAAGGAGAGCTATGAATGTGGCCTAGCACAAAATCATAAACTCACTTAAAACATTATGAGATTTTGGTGTAATTTTTCTATAATTCAATTGCACAATTCTTAAGGGTGAACTTTGTAGATGATGTCATGTTGCAGTGTGCAAAGGTTGGACACACCTGGTAGGCCATTAGTATGTTTTCAGTATTTTTTGCCTCAACATAGTCATTTGTCCTGGGAAAGTGCTGTGAAATGAGTGGTCCCAGAGCCGAAAAGCTGCAAGATGCGAACTGTCGATGAGGGTGCAGGATGAGGCGGCAGATGACATGGCTCTTTTACCAGTGAGCCAAAGGATGCTCACATTAGCCATAGTTAATACACTGCTCCCACTGTGTTTAGATAACAGAATATTCCATGTCACTGAATCAAATGGTTGGGTTATCGGTTTATATTCATTTAAACGACAACAAAATGACTAAATTTCATTCTTTGGCTGGACGGGAAGTGGCACCTGACCAGAATGACAATGATGTTTTTGACAACTCATTTTTATAAATAGTAAATCTTGTGTGAATTGTTGAATTGCTACAGATAGTTTTATTTGCTTATAACGTACTTAATGAAACTTAAACCCATTTGTGGTAAAATTGAAATGAAACTTTTAATTTACTTGAAATAGTTAATATAAAGCTACTTCAAAGTAGAAGTTTGAAATAAGTGCCAGGCTTTAACATTTATTTATATTAGCCTCTCTTTAAAAAAAGAAAACAGCCAGGCATGATGGCACACCCCTTTAATCCCAGTACTAGGGAGGCAGAGGCAGGTGGATCTCTGTGAGTTCAAGGCCAGCTTGGTCCACATAGTGAGTTCCAGGACAGCTGGGGCTACAGGGAGACCCTGTCTCAAAAAGACAAAAAAAAAAAAGTAACTGAAAAAATTTGACATACCTAAAGTACTGCAGTTGATACTGATACCGAATTGTAATAACTAAAACTTAACAATATGCAAAAGAAATTGTTAAAGTAAATTACCTTCTGACAATAACTTGCAATCCCAGTCTGAGGTTTTATGTTAGAAGGGGAGAAATTCAATTTATTCTAAAAGAAAAAAGTTTGAAAAAATATTTTCCCACTCTAAATGAATTATTTTATTTGTACTACTTTATAAGGATTGAAAGTCAGCTAGCTTATGTATTCCTTGAACTTTGTTCTTTGTTATGTATCTTCGTATCAGTGGCGAGTCAGACATTTTCAAAATCAAAAGGAGTAGCACATTTTAAAAAAGGCAACAGTATGGTTAAGGATGTTGCTCCCTAGTGGAGTGTGTGCCTAGCTTGCAAAGCTTCTGTGTTTAATTTTTTATTATTTATTTCTTTATTATTTGTTTATTTATAGTTTATGTGGATGGGTGTTTTGCCTGTATATGTGTAAGTACCATGTGAACGCAATGTCCGCAGAGGCCAAAAAGGGCATCAGATCCCCTGGAACTGGAGTTAAGGATGGTTGTTAGCTGCCATGTGGGTGCTGGGAACAGAACATGGGTCCTCTGCAAGAGCAATAAGAGTTCTTAACTGCTGAGTCATCTCTCTAGTCCTCCTATGTTTAATCCCAAGCACATACATCAATAAATTGGCAATGGCACAACTTCTCAATGACAAAAAAAAATATGATTTGTTTTTCAGTCACAATGATATTGGGACACACCCAGAAAAAGAAACAGCATACAAAAATTCAAAATTCTGAAAAATGTCAAGGAGTGTGAGGATGTGGAAGTATCAAAGCCTTAGGCATCGATAAAATGATGTAGTTTCAGGGGAATAAAACTGTAGTGTTTCCTCAAAAAAATTAAAGGTGGAATAATTATATGACCTAGCAACCACTTTTCTGGGTATATACCCAAAAGAACTGAAAGGAGGAACTCAAACAAATATTTGTACCTAATATTCACAACAGAATTACTGACAATGCTAAAAGGTAGAGACAATCCTAGTGGCCATTGACAGATGAGTGGCAAAACACACACACACACACACACACACCACAAATCAAAATACAAAACTGTGGTGAGACACTAGGGACGTAATTCAGCATGCATAAAGCCCTGGTTCAGTTCCCAGCATCCCATAAACTAGATGTGGTGATTCATGCCTGTAAACCCAGCATTTGGGAGGTGGAGTCAGGAATATCAGGAGTTCAAAATCATCCCTAGCTGCTTAAGGAATAAAGCCTGGGATACACGAACCCTTTCTAAACAAACACCTTATGAATAGACTGTTGAGTCAGCCTCAGAAAAATAGTACAACTGCAACCCTGAGACACCATGACTGAACCTTGACAACATGCTGGGAAGTGAGGTAGCTAGACATTAGAATTTACTTAAAGGAGGCACGGTGACAGAGGCAAATAAATACCGGAGAGCAGTCGCCTGCAGTTGAAAAGAGAAAAACTATTGTTTAACAGGCAGAGAATTTTATTTTGGGATGAGGGAAAAGTGATGGTGAGAGTTACACAAAAAATGTAAATATACAATATACTTAATTCCACTAAATTGTATACTTGAAACTGATTAAGATGCTAAATTGTATGTTATGTATATCTTATCACAATAGTGTTTTCTCTGTCTCGCTCTAATTTTGTTTCATCTACCTGAGCCTCCTGAGTGGTGGATTATAGGCATGCCCCACCACACCATACTAAAATGTGACTTTTGATTATGTGAACCTGGGATGCGCTAATGGAATAGCTGCTTTCTACTCCTGTTTGATTTGCCCTTGGGAAATTATCCCTCAGTTGGCTTTTTGGCTACTTATTCCTCCAGTCCTCAGTTTTCTTCTCCATTAAATCAGGAAGCCAACTTCAATAATTCTTGGCATTCTTTGAGCTATTCTTATTAGCTTGGATAATTAGATGGAAAATATTAAGCCATCACTATGTTAGAATAGATTAAACTTTTGTTCCCCTTTTCTTCGGCATTCCGATTCTCTTAGATAAGGAACATATGCTGTGAACTTATTTTGCCTTGTCAGTTGCACCTTTTGGTGGTCATAAACATGCTCTCTTGCTAATGTCCATTAAAAGCCTGTCAAATATCTTAGGCATAAATTATTTTGAGATAAAAGCAAATAATAAAATGTAAAACTTCTTTATTTTTTTCCAATTTGTTCTTAGAAAACTTCAAAGATTTATACAATCTTTCAAAAGATTTAGATCAATCCCATTCACCCCTTAGTACCCCGTCTCCTCTTCCCACTCTTCTGAACCTCCCCCAATACTCTCCTTCCAACTTCATGTCCTCTTCTGCTTTTTTAAAAAATACTTCACTGAGTCTGATTAGTGCCATCAACTGTCAATAGGTCCTTAGCTAGGGGAGGGTCTCCTTAGTCCTCCCCCATCCATGCTAGATTTTGGTTGCCTTGATTTTAGGCAGGTCTTGTGCAGGCACCCACAGCTGTTGTGAGTTCATAGGTGCAATGGCCCTTTTATATCCAAGACACACTCTTTTACATTGCCCATCTTTTGGCTATTACAGCTTTTTTGGCCCCATTTCTGCAATGGTCCCTGACCCTTGAGGAGAGGAAATGTGATGTAGATATTCTATTTAGGGCTGAGCACTCCACAGTCACATTCTTTTTGCCATCTGACCAGTTGTGAGTCGAAAATTCTTTATTTTTAAAGTTAACATTCATTATTTAATGGCATAAATGCATCACATAAAAGCAATAGTTACATGATGTTCAATATTTTCTCAATTGCTATTTGAAAATTTTTATCTCCCTGTCGTATAAAAAATCAGCCTTTTAAGAAGTCGTTCTCAGAGATCCTATCAGACAGCCCGAGAGGGTGGGTTTGGACCTCCATGGGGTAACTGCTTGGAGCTCAGCAGATCACTAGAGAGTCCCAGGTTCTGGCCTCCCCCTGGCCTCCAACTACCAGATGCATGAGAACCCGAGGAACAGCCAGACAGCCCCCAGGTCCTGCCTCTAATTGGTGGGGCACTTCCCCTAATTGTGCCATACCATCTCCCCTACCTGGGATTTTGTGAGACCCCTCCCAAGGCCCCAGGGCAGATCTGGCTTTGGTAGGCTAAAGCTGGGATCTTAGCAGACTTCCAGAGGGTGCCAAGTTCTGGCCCCCCTCTGGCCTCCCTCTGGCATAGGGTTGACAACACACAGGACTGCCTGAGAGAGCCTGGATCCTGCCTCCACATGGTGAAGGAAGCCTGAGTGTACCTGACTGGAACCTGAATTGGGCTTTTGTGGGTACTCCTGAATAGCTGATCTGAAGCCATCAGTTCCCTCCAAATTAAACCTGAGAGAACCTGAACCCTGTACCAACCAACTTTACATAACCAATAAAGAAAGGATCTAGACACTCAGATAATACAAACAGATGCATGCTCCAAATTAATTCTCATATCAGAACCATAAACAACAAAAGAAATTCACATGCCAAAACCACAATGAAAGAATAATAAAATGGAAAGCCTAAACACTATATGACCACTAAACTCCACAAATCCTGTAGAAGAGTTCTACAAAGAAAATCCCCTTTCA
>NW_008329666.1:1532083-1532338 GCF_000622305.1 Nannospalax galili
TATAGGTCTAAGAACCTATATTAAAAATTAGAAAGAACGCAAATAAATAGCCTAACACCACAACTCAAGATGTTGGAAAGGCAAGAACAAATGAAACCGAAACCTAGCAGAAGAGAAGAAATAACAAAAATCAGAGCAAAAATGAATGAAATAGAAACAAAGAAAACAATACAAAGAATCAATGAATCTAAGAGCTGGTTCTTTGAAAAGCTAAACAAGATAGACAGACCCTTAGCCCAGTTAACCAAAAGAAAG
>NW_008329666.1:1533383-1536225 GCF_000622305.1 Nannospalax galili
TGTAGTGGCTCTGATCTCAGCAGACCACCAGTGAATGCCGAATTCTGGCCTCCCTCTGGCCTCCTTCTGGCATAGGGGCTGAGAATACAGAGGACTGCCTGAGAGCGCCCAGATCCTGTCTCCACGTGGTGAAGGAAGCCTGCGTGTACCTGACCTGAACCTGCATTAGGCTTCTGGGGGTACTCCTGAATAGCTGACCTGAAGCCATCAGTTCCCTCCAAAATAAACCTGAGAGAACCAGAAGCCTGTACCAACCAGTTTTACATAACCAACAAAGAAAGGATCTAGGCACCCGGATAATACAAACAGAAGCATACTTCAACTTAATTCTCATATCAGAATCATAAACAACAAAGGAAATTCACATGCCAAAACCACAATGAAATAATAATAAAATGGAAAGCCAAAACACTATGTCCCCAGCAAAGCCCACCAATCCTGTAGAAGAGTTCCACAAGGAGAACACCCAGGACAAGAACAATCATAAATATCATCAAGGAATTCAACAAATTTAAAGAACACATGAATAAACAAATCATAGAGCTAAAAGAAGATCGGGATAAACTGAATGAATTCACAAAAGAGATAGAAAAAGTGAAGAAAAGTCAGGCAGCAATGAAGAAAGAAATGCAAAACCGAATAAGCCAACTAGAAACAATAGGGGAAAGCCTCACTGCTAGAATGAATGAAATGGAAAACAGAATATCAACACTGGATGATAAAGCTCAAAATCTGGACTTCTTAAGCAAAAACTATGCAAAATTCAAATAAACACACAAGAATGGAATACTCAGGATATGTAGGATAACATAAATGACCAAATCTACATATTATCGGCATACAGGAAGGAGAAGAATCCCAAGATAATAGCATGGGCAAGATCTTCAACAGAATCATGGAAGAAAATTTCCCAAAATTAAAGAAAGACATGCCCATACAAATACAGGAAGCACATAGAACGCCAAAAAGACAGGATCTTCAGAAAAGAAACGCCCCACCTCATATTAAAACACTAAATGTAAAAACACTAAATGTACAGAACAAAGAGAGAATCCTGAAAGCAGCAAAAGTAAATTAAAAATACTCTTAAGATATCACCTTACCCCAATCAGACTGGCTAAGATCAAAAGAACAAATGATACCAAATGCTGGTGAGGATGTGGAGAAAGGGGAACACTCACTCACTGCTGGTGGGATTGCAAACTCGTGAAAGCTCTATGGAAAACAGTGTGGAGAACTCTTAAAAAACTGAAAATGAACCTACACACCAGAAGAACCTGCACCAAGGTATTTCCAGTTCTACATGACAATAGATGCCAGTCCAGAATACCACACCCAGCAAAAATGTCTCTTATAGTTGAGGGGGAAAGAAAAATCTTCCATGGGCCACTCCTTAGCATATATCCAAAGGACTCATCCTAATGTAGAGACACTTGTACAACCATGTTTGTTGCTGCTCTTTCACAATAGCTAAGAGATGGAAGCAACCTAGGTGTCCCTCAACTTATGAGTGGTTAACAAAACGTGGTATATTTACACAATGGAGTTCTATTCAGCAGTAAAGAAAGATTGCAATCAATATACACCTTTCAATAATAACTTTAAATATCAGTGGACTGAAGTCCCCAGTCAAAAGACACAAGCTAAGCAAATGGATTAAGAAACAAAATCCATCTCTTTGCTCTCTGCAAGAAACCCATCTCACCTTCAAGGACAGGCCCTACCTTAAGGAAAAAAGATGGAAAAGAATATTCTGAGCAAATGGCACTAAAAAGCAAGCAGGGGTTACAATTCTAATATCTGACAAAACAGACTTCAAAGTAAAACGGCTGAGCCTGATTGCTAAACCTAGTCACAATTGGGCTTGTTGACGGTTGCTCTCATTCATTAAAGGAGTGCCAAGCAGGGCCACTGGACCCTCCTCACCTGAGTATCCAGCCACTCTTCCCAGCCAACTAGTCCAGCCTTGGAAACCAAGAAGATATTATAATCCTTAACATACAAGCACCAAATTCTGGTGCACCCAAATTCATAAAAACAATACTATAGGACTTTAAGATACAGATTAACCCCAACTCAGTAATAGTAAGGGACTTCTATACCCAACTGTCTCCATTAGACTGGTCAACTGGATGAAGAATAAACAGAGAGACATCTGAATTAAAAGATACCATACATCAAATGGACATTTTGGAAGTCCTTGTCAAGAAACTCCAATGGATTTTTATATGAACATTTGAAAATTGCCCTGCTCTTTTTTCTAGCTCCCTGTCTAGAACTTGTAATGCTAATTACTCTTGCCTTTACTTCTTATCTTCTGAATATTCCACCAAACACCTAAGAATACACTTTCTACTCAGCACCTCATGGAACTTTTTCAAAGATTGACCACATACTGGTCACAAAACAAACCCCAACAAATACAAAAATATTGAAGCATACTTAAATTCATATGAAGGCACAAAAGACTCTGGATAGACAAAGAAACCCTGAGCACAAAGAGCAATTCTGGGGGGATTACTATACCAGATCTCAAAGTATGCTACAGAGCCATAGTCATAAAAACAGCATGGTACTGGCACAAAAACAGACACATAGATCAATGAAACATCACTGAAGATCCAAACCCAAGTACATGCAATTTCAGCCTCCTGATATTTGACAAAGGTGCCAAAGTGAGTGGCTCAAAAGAGAAATTAAGAAAGTAAAAGAATTCATGGAATTCAACGAAAAGGACAATACAATGCAACACAACCTCTGGGACACATTAAAAGCAGTCCTAAGAGGGAAGTTTATACCTCTAAGTGCCTACATTAAAAAATTAGAAAGAGACAAAATAAAT
>NW_008329666.1:1538424-1539249 GCF_000622305.1 Nannospalax galili
TATGCAATTTGGGAGTCTTTTAGATAGACCCACTGAATGGGTACTCCAATTCCCTCACCCTGAGTCCCTGTTCAACATGGAAAAAGCCAGAGCGGTCAGTGTCCCTATTCCCTACTGGAAATTTGGGTAACCCCTTTAGAAGATGGTGTGATAAGAATAGGAGATAGGAATTAGCTAGGCAGTTAGGCTAAAAAGACCCCAAAGAATGTAGCCAGTTTCTGGGCTAAAAGCCAAATTGTCCTTGGGCCTGTTAGCAACATGCTCTGTTCGAAGGCCAAAAATGTCAAAAGTATTTGGGAGCTTGTATCTAATCCTTTAAAGATTTTAGGGTTACCTCTTCAGAGGGGAGAATGTTGGAGGGGAGGGAGTGAAAAAGTCAACTCCAAGTGGATCAAAGACATCAATGTCAAACTGGAAACCCTGAAACTATTAGAAGAAAATATTGGCAGTAACTTACAAGATGTAAGTGTAGGACAGGATTTTCTAAATCAGACAGTACTTGCTCAGGAATTAAGGTCAGCAATCAACAAGTGGGACCTCATTAAACTAAAAAGCTTCTGTGCAGCAAAGGAAACAATCAAAAAATTAAGGAGAAAACCCACAGAATGAGAAAAAAATCTTCACCAGTGACACATCTGACAGGGGTTTAACATCCAGAATATAAAAGAACTCAAAAAACAGAAATGAGAAATCAAATGACCCAACTAAAAGATGGAGTAAAGATCTAAACAGAGAATTCTCAAATGAAGAAATAAAGGTGGCTAAGAAACATCTCAAAAACTGTTCAATATCGTTAGTAATTAGGGAAATGCAAATTAATACTAC
>NW_008329666.1:1540699-1562112 GCF_000622305.1 Nannospalax galili
AGCCAGTTTCTTGGCTAAAAGTCAAAATGTCCTTGGGCCTGTTAGCAACATACTCTGTTCCAAAGGCTAAAAATGTCAAAAGTATTTGGGATCTTGTATCTAATCCTTTAAAGATTTTAGGGTTACCTCTTCAGAGGGGAGAATGTTGGAGGGGAGGGAGTGGGCATGGATTTGATCAAAACATCTTATATACATATATAAAATTCTCAATAAAATTTTTGTAAAAAAAAGAAGTCATTCTTTTTATAGGTTAGTAAGAATTATAAAGTTATTTTGTTTATTTCCTTTGGGTATTGAGTATTGAAACCAGGTCTTAGACATGCAAAGCATGTGCTTTTGCTACAGCACTACACCCTCAGGACTAACAGTAATAGAGTTAGAAATTAGTTTCTGTGTTACACTTGACACACTGGATCCTTTGTCTCCTGGAGCATCCTTATTTTAAGTAAGTTTACTTATAAGGATTGCAATTACTCTCCACAGACAAATAAAACCTGGAAAGATACGTGATGTAAAACATCAAAATGTATTTTTCACTTATGCAAAATATGTTGCAAACCCAGTGGTGTTCCAGGTAGCCCCTTTCCAACAGCCTTGGTAAGTCAGCATGTGAACATCCTTTGCTACCAACTGCCTCACCATGAGCCTTCCAGTTTGCCTGGACAGGGAGAAAAGAGAGAGCTGGAAGGCTCTATGGAGGCTTTCATCCCCTCAGCCTGCAGCATGACCTATGCCACTTGAGCTCACAGTCCATTGTCACATGACCCTGTATCACTGTGCAGAGGATGAGAAGGTGAGTGACACATTCAGTAAGCATCTGATGTCTTTACAAAATGAGATTCTTCAGTCTGAGCATTGTATATGGTCTGAACTGACTGTGTTCTAGGAATTCAGGTCATATTGGAATATAGGAAGCCTCCAGAATAACTGCCGCATTACTTTTCCCCCCTGCTCTAATAGCTTAATACAAAGAACAGCTTAAAGAACACACATTCATTATCTTACCATTCCATAGTCCAGAGGTCCACCGTGAGTCTCACAAGGCTTCAGTCCAAGTGATTACCAGGGCTATGTACACTGGGAAGAGTTAGGAGAGAGTCTACAACCTTTCCATTTCCCAGACACTCTCTTTGTCCCTTGACTTCTAGATCCCTTCTCTATCTGCCAAGTCAGTAAGAGGACACCTCTCAGACCCTGGTTCATCCTGAGGCCACAGTCTAGCAAGTTTTTCTGCTTTTAAGAACTCGGGTGTGCACACCTGCTAATACAATCTATCATCATCTCCCTGTCTGAGATCCTTAATTTGAAACATCTCCAAAGTCCCTTTTGCCATGTAAGGTTGACAGACTTCAGGGTTTAAGGGTGTCTGTGTGTGAGTGTGTGTGTGTGAGTGTGCACATGCATGCATGTGTGTATGTGTCATTATTCTAATAGCTTTTTGTCATCATGTAATTTGCTCTCAATTAGCTGTTGCCTTAGAGCAACACAGCAGACAGCAGCCAGTGGGCACTTGCTTCATTCACACTCATGTCATGACTGAATGCTTGGCTGGAGGAGTGTACAGGAGATACATCACTTATTTTTCACCGCCAACTAAGACATATGTTTCATGAATGCATGCTGATGGGAGCTATGTGAAAACCGGGGGTGATGAACTGGTAAGGAATGTTTTTGAAAGTAAATTAAGAGCACTTAGTAAACTCTCTGAATGAGGGCAGGAAGCTTTCTTCATCCCTTTCTTCCTTCCTCCCTCCCTTCCTTCCTTCTTTCTTTCTTTTTATGCTTTCATGCTTTAAACAAGCATGTTGTGAATGTCAGGACCCAGATCCAAGAATGGAAAAAAACAAAACAAAACTTTTATAGCTTCCGGTTGTTATACTCTTTCTAGATTAATGGTTATTATTGTTAGGAGAAAGAGTGACATTCCTCAACAATTACTCCTTACACATGCCATGTTTTCATCCTATTTGGGATTTTTATGAATTAAAAGTCACTGAAATTTGAAAGATCTTATTAAAACAGAAGAATACAAAGCATGGTATTTTGATTATGAAAATGTACATATGTAAATATATTTATATAGAGCATGAATATGCAAAATCCAACATTGCTAGGACAATAAGGTTATGGGTAATTTTATCTAGTTTAAAATTTTGGTGAATGTTATCATTTATGAAATTCTTGTTTGATGCTCAATTTTTGGCAAAGATTTTGTTTGGTTTGGTTTTAGAGGCAGGGTCTCAGGCTGGCCAGAAGCTCACAGTTCTCCTGCCTCAGTGTCCTCAATGCTGGGATAATGGGCATGTGCCACCCCACCTGGATTTTGGAAAACAGAATGGTCAGTTTATATGTAAGAATATTTACCAAACTATGCTCTGATTACACACTTACACATTTACCCACCTCCTGACCTGTGCTTCCTAAGAGTCAGAATCAATGTAGCTCTGAGAAACTATCCTTCAAGCCTACCTTCTTAAACTCCCTCACAGCTGTAACATGAAAGTATTTTTTCTTCTCTTTGCTCTAGCCATGAACGCAGGTGCAGGTAAGGCCCTGGCCCTCTCATCCTCCCCACAGCTCTTGGTATGTGAGGCAGGGCCAAGGATTTCCTGAACTCCGAGTTCTCGCACTTCTACCTTATATTTTGTTCTAAACTGAGGTAATTAAGCTGAAGAATTTTCCACAAATAAGTCTCATTTTTCAGAGGCTTCTGTTTCTTTCCTCATCACATTGCCCAGAAGGCTCTTAACTAAGGATTAAAATGTGCATTTCTTTGCATGATCCAGTCAGTAGGTGTGAGTGGGGGCTGCAGTCCAGTCTGCTGCTCAGACCTGTCTCTAGGAGGCTGCCTTACAGCTCTGCCGTACATCGGTGGGCGTGAAAACAGCTGGGTGGCTGGTTCTTCTTGGTTTTCAATGAAACCCATAAGCTATAAGGAGCATTCTACCCAGAAGAGACCCTTACGAGTTTAGACATTCCTTCCTGCCCCTCTCATATGCCTGCCTGTACCACACTGCACCTGACAAGTTTTCACTTTGATGAAAGGTTACTGGTTCATTCCCTTTGTGTGGATCAACTAGTCTTATAAGTAGACTGTATACTTCTGGAACTTGGGAATTTGTTTGACAGTGACTCAATCCCCAGCACTGCACACAAACAGAAAGCAAGCAAGCAAACAGACAAGAAAACAACAAATCAAGCTTTACAGGAAACAATACAAAGTAGACCATAAACATGGTTCCAGATGCGAAACCCACCTAATCTCAGCTATGGTTGGTCAGAAAGCACCAAGTCAAAGAGGACTGGTTTCAATAGCTTGGGGTGCTGAGATTTGAGATGAACCATCAAAAATGTGAGGAATGGGAATGGATGAGCGGCGAGGACCTGGCTGATGTGGAGCATGAAGCTTCGCAGCAGAAGCCAAACATTTCCTTGAGGCTTTCTCTGATGACTAAAAAGTGTTGTTTCCTTCAGTCCTTCAGGAATTAATTATTCCTACCTTTATTTTTAACTGTGTTAGCTCTTTAGAGCTATACTATTCACTTTGACTTGAGTCTTTCACTTTCTTTTTATGTATGTTTACTGTTCTAAATCAAATTCAATAAAGATTTGAATTTAGTTTTACAAAGTCCATATTGCCTCAGTTATCTTTTCTTAATAACAAAATCCTTACTAATCATTAATAAAAAATACAAATGAGAGTTGAAAAATAGACTTGTCAATAATTTCTTAAATATCTCTTCCTTGGCCAACATCTACTCAGAATAATTGTATGTGCTTGTGACTCTTTAAGGATGATTTTCCATGACATTACCTATATTAGCAGTGTTAAGGTTTCACAAAATTGCTTAGTGGTTTTAGAAATATTGGGTTGGAGAGATGGCTCAGTGGTTAAGAGCACTGACTGCTCTTACAGAGGACCCAGGTTTGATTCCCAGCATCCACATAGCAGCTAACAACTGGTGTCTGTAACTCCAGTTCCAGGGGATCCAACACCCTCCTCTGACCTCCCTGGGCATTGCATGACACAGGTACACTTACATACATGCAGACAATACACTCATACACATAAAATAAAAATAATAAATACAATATTAAAAAAAGAAATATTTCCAGGCATGGAGGTGGACACCTGTAGTCCCAGCACGTGGGAGGCAGAGGCAGGTGGATCTCTGTGTGTTCAAGGCCAGCCTGGTCTACATAGTGAGTTCCAGGACAGCTGAGGCTACAGAAACCTTTTAAAAAAAAAAAAAAAAAAAAAAAAAAAAAAAAAAAATTTAAGTAAAACAACATAGAATTAGTTTCATTACACAAACATAATGAAATCAAGGAGTTCATCTCTTCTGGTTACTATATGCTGCTGCCCAACTTTATTAAGTGGAATTTTATGAAATGCTCCACTGTTTGCTCTAACTTATATTTATGTTTAAAAATTAATAACAGGAGCTAGAGAGATGGCTGAGTGGTTAAGAGCATGGTTGCTCTTTCAGAGGACCCAGGTCTGGTTCCTGGCTCCCACATGGCAGATAACAACTGTCCCCTAACTCCAGTTCTGGGATCCAATGCCCTTTTCTGGCCTCTGTGGGATTGCATGCCCATGGTGCATTTACATACATGCAGTCAAAACACATATGTACATAAAATAAAAATAAATGTAAAAAAAACTTTAAAAATTAATGACAAATATTTTTAACAAAATTCTGTGTGCTTCAGGGAATAAAGCTTTATTCTGAACTCAGCAGCCTTTTCCTACCATCAGTTCTTTTTCAGAAGAGGGACATTTAGTAAGCACTGCAGCACAGAAGAATATCAGCATTTATACAAGCTCCCTTTAATAGCAATATTTTATAGAAAAATTTAATAAAATGGAAGAGTTGCTATGTCCCCTTTACTTGTTACCTAAGTCTGTAGAAGTTCATCTAATTCTTTCCATGAGATTCCTACTGAGAAACCGACAACTGCTCTTAATTTTAGATACATTATGAGTGTCTTACAAAATTTAGTGTACTTTCCTATATTGACTTTTGGAAAGCAAAATCCTTCGTTCCAGTCTACTCTAAGTATCTGGTGGCCTGAGCAGAATTGGAATTTATTACGAAGGAAACACTAACAGGCTACCTTAGCTTTTGACCTTCAAAACTGTGTTATAAAGCAAGCCATGTGTGGCGGGTGGTATTTTCCAACAATGGCCACAGCAGTACATCCCATCCCACATGTTTTTCTCTAGTGTAAACTTGCCACACCCTGTCAAGAGATGGAATCTAATCCTCTCCCCTTAAATCTGGAGAGGACTCAACAATCCTCTTGTAACTGATAGAATAAGCACGTCACATGTGCATCTGACTCTAGGGTGAGTAGAAGTATTTGACTCTCATTGTAGTGTGGCTAGGAGGAGCAGATAGTTCCAGGACAAGGGAGCGATGCTTGTGGTGGGGAGGGCTTGCTTACTTTTTTTTTTTTTCCAATAAAGCCTTGAAACACAGTTCCAGTTTTTGAGCAATAGGGAAACTGAGGCATGAGTAAACTATTAGATTAGTAGAGCTGGGATTCGGATCTCGGCTTTCCTGATTCTTTCCACTCTGCATTTATTCTCCTGAGAACCAACAGTTACAATAAATGTTAAAATCTCTCTGATAAACAATGATTAAATCTGCATGCAGATAATTTTGGAATTGACCAGCCTGTTTTCTCTGGGGATTGTAAGCCATTACTTAAATGTTAATGAAAATATTAACTTGGGGTAAACCTCAGAGGGGACCTGATTTGCCACACAGATTTCAGAGTCTATGCCACCTTAATAGGCCTATTGTTGTGCCTATGAACCAGGGCACAGGGGCAAGTATTTGAAGACAGATGGGCGGGTTGTGTTGAGAACTTGCTATGGTTTTGAAAGCACTAAAACTGTGAGTCTGTCTTACTAGGTCACAGTCAGGTCTGTTTTTTTTTTTGTTGTTGTTGTTGTTGTTTTTTGGTCTTTTTCAGATACCCCCTGTAGCCTCAGCTGGCCTAGAACTCACTATGTAGACTAGGCTGGCCTTGAACTCACAGAGATCCACCTGCTTCTCCCTCCAGAGTGCTGGGATTAAAGGCCTGTGCTACCACACCTGGCCTAGGTCTGGGTTTTTTTTTTTGTTTTTTTTTTTTTTTTTAAAAAAAAAGAGCTTCTATAAACCACAAGCGAGCAGATTGCAGGATGACTGGGTTTGGGTGTGCAATTCTTTTTCTCATTCACTTTTCTGCCTCATTCTATTTTGATACTCATGATAACTTCCTGCATTATGAATGGCAGGTGAAAGGAACTGCTTATGTTAAGTTCAGGGGTAAGTTGTCTGGTTTATCTGCATTGTGGCTTTATGACTAAGCCTTACCTTCCCAGCATTTCCTCTCCCTGTGTTTGATGTCAGTGGGGCTGGGAAGTTTAGTCTACAGCTTCGGGGCTGAACCTGTTTTCCTGTGGAAGGTACCTTCCTTCAGTGCTTCCTTGGACACCTTCCTCTGCTTAGGTAGCTGTCTTTTTAGGATGACTGGTCTTCTGTTCCTTTTTTAACCTCTGGATAAAAGCTCTGTTTATTAGGGGATTGTTTTGTTTTGTTTTGATTTAGTGGAAATAAATCCACTCCCCCTTCCCACTCAACAAAAGGCAAAATACAGGTATCATTCCTGTTTTACTCCACAGTTTAAAATGAATATCCTATAACACTTGAAACTAAATTTCAAAACGTGTCTCAATTCATTTTTCATCAGTAAATCTTTTCTTTCCAAACAGCTGGTTGACTCTAAAAAACCCCTTCTCTAGCTGTTGCCTTTGAATTTAGAACATGCTCCACAGTAAGGAGAACTCAGGTCAGGGGCCCCTGTTCACAGTGACCTCTGCCCTCCTTATCTATGGTCCATGAGCCTCAGATCCAGAGATGTTACTAAGGAAACCACAAGTCCATTCTAAGTTCAGAGTTGCACAGATTTTCCCTGGAGCCATTTTGTTTGGAGTGACCTCTGTCTTTCTGGCCACCCTCCCTAGCTGGGTCACTTGGGGACAACCCGAGGCTGTAACATGAAGCACAGCATATGTGTGGGCTTCCCTGGGTCTGCTGTGTCCATATCTCAGCATTTTGTGGATTACTTCTTCTTGGGCCAAGTGCCTGACAACTCTTCCCTTCCTGTGTCTCCTCTGCTTCCCTCTCCTTCCCACTTGAAAAACAGCACCAATTACTACCGAGTAGGCATGATTTCAGGGTTCCTAAATCTTTTCTTTAGTTACTGTACTTGCAAATAGGATTTCTATTATTTGAGAACCCTGAGTCAAGTAACTAAACCAGCTCTTCTCTATTAAGTAATATTTGGACTGTGTTAGGGTTTCTCCCAGGCCATTATCATCTACTCCAGTATGTTTTTAAGCTATCTGGTTCCTAAGTTTCCATGTTAATTATCAAGCTCAATGTAAGTCTTTCAAGCCATCATTGCAATACTACCTACGATGTTAAGCTTCTCATTTGATACCTGGGACAGTCTAACTAGATAAAATCTCACTCATTAACTACTTCTGCAGCACAGTAATTTACATTCTAGTATTACTAAAGTTAAGTTAGAAGCAGAATACATTAGAGGTTCAAAAGTTCTTATTATTTTCACATTTTCCAAAGATGTTTTTCAAAAGTGAAACACAAAATAGAACACCGATTTTAAGGCAAAATTTTGAAGGGAAAATACTAAAACTTTTAAAGGGCTAATTTCTAAGCATATTTAAAATGAAACTGCAATTTAACTTTTTCTAAAACTGTATGATTCCATAGCTATGTAAGGTTCTTTTTCTTTGGATGATATAAAATATCTTCCAGGGTCTTATCTCTCCTTATAAGAGTGGCCTGCTTAGTTAAACCTGCTTTTATATCTAGAATTACTTTATCCTAAGCACTTAAATGCTAACTTTTACATTCAAAACTGTCTTACTGGAATCTAACTCAAGACTTTGTTGGTATTTAAATTTTTTTTTTTTTTTTTTTTTTTTTTTTTTTTTTCCAAACATTTCTCACATTCGGAAACTTGGTGGGAAGGCTGTGTGGGTGCTGAAAAGCTTTCTACGCTGCATTTTCTAAAATGTCTTTTTTTTTTTCCATCTGAAGCATGTCTCCATGGAACCTCAAAACTCTTTTCTACCCACAAATTATCCTTTTATTGCATGACCACTTACCTACATGCAAGGAATACATGCATACACATGAAATAAAATAAATTAAAAAAAATTTTTTTTTTACTTTTCTAATGTGTTATTTTTGCAGTTTTGATATAGATCATGGGTAGATAGCACATTTCTTTTTCACAACCTCTTTCCTAAGAAATAAATATTTTGTTTTATTTATTTTTTTAAATTGGATATAGAATTTTTTTCTTTAAAATGGCTTTAAGTAAAATAAACTAAAACGTTCTTGGATATAACAATGCTTGAGTTCTATTAAGTGTATTCAAATATAGTACAGGTGAGGGAGCCAGTATAACCATACTTATTTCGCTTTGGGGTTATAGTAAAAGTCTGCTTCAAAAGTATAGAAGAGGAAGGGAGAAACCTTTTATGAAGATGAGTTTCAGGGAAGAAGCTCAGAATATGTTGATCTGAAGAGTCAAAGTGAAGTTTGGTAGATTCACTTCGTAAGGGAATTCTTTTCAAGTCAAGGAAAGTATCCAAGATACAAAGTCAGAGGAAGCCTCCCCAGGCAGCCATCTCACCATGAAGACACTGCCATCATGGGTGGCTGCACTTAGGGACTGAGCCTTTGGATTACACCAATTATATACATTTTATATATATGATGTTAGATAACATAGAAACACAGAGCAAATCCGAAAGGAAAGAATCATGGACCAAAGGAAGGCTCCACTGTCTGAATGAAGGGGACCGAGCGGCCAGGTTAAGATCCAAGACTTATCAGAACCGAAGACCCAAAACAATCTTTTTCTCTGGAGCTTAAGCATGATGAGGTCATCTTTCATTAAAGATTCAAATTCTCTATATCTTTGAGATATAGCTGGTGGTCAAGTCCTTGTCTAACCTATTCCAAAACCCTAAGTTCAAGTCCCAGGATTGCAAAATAAATAAATAAATAATAAATAAATAAAAATTAAATAGTAAATTCCTGATTTACAACAGAGATTCTAAATCAAAATCTCTTTAAGTTAGCCTAAGCCAAGCATGGTGGCACATACCTTTAATCCCAGCACTGGGAGGCAGAGACAGGTGGATCTCTGTGAGATTGGGGTCAGTCTGGTTCATATAGTGAGTTCCAGGCCAGCTGGGCTTACACAGTGAGACCCTGTCTCAAAAACAAAAACAAAACCCAAAAACCCCCATGTGGTCGCCGGCTGTGGCTGCTCTCCTCCAGCTATGGCCATTCATTCTCCTGCTCTCTTAGTTCCTCTGCTCAGTTGTCCGGTCCAGACCCCAGGGCTGGTGAGGAGTCTGTACCAGCATCGCCGCATTCAGGCACAGGAGACCAGGTTCAGTGACACAGATCTGCTTTATTGCAAGAAAGTACGGGCTTATATAAGGGTAATAGTCCAATCATAACACAGCATATGGGATCCCTTATTAGCATGGCAGACTAGTATCTTATTACAATCTAGCGGGCCAGATGCCCTATTAGCATGATGTTTCAGTTTCTAAACAGGAAGCAATGCATTCTAGCATGATAGGTATGTAAGGCAAAAGGCAAAATCAGTCACAAGATTTTCCACAACACCCCCAAACCAAGAAAGTCTGAAAATTTAAATTTCATGAATGCTCCAAGTGATCCCTGTGTGTGTTAACCTCTGAGAACAAAATAAAGCTGATTTAAAGATTTTTTTTTTAAATCTTATGTAGGAGGAGAGTGGTACCTGTTTATTCCAGTATTCTGGAAAACTGAGACACAAGGACAACCTTGATTATGTAGTAAATTCAAGGGCGACTGGAGCTGTGTCTGTCACAAGACTATCTCAAAAAATAAAGTAATAAAAAATTATTGTAACTCAGGAGTAGAGTCCATATCTAACATGCATGAAGTTCTATATTTAGTCTCTAGCATGGGAAAATAAAATATAACTTGAGCCAGACATGGTGGTGTCCACCTTTAGTCCCAGCACTTGGGAGGCAGAGGCAGGCAGATCTCTGTGAGTTCAAGGCCAGCCTGGTTTGCATAGTGAGTACCAGGCCAGCTGGGGCAACAGGGAGACC
This sequence comes from Nannospalax galili, assembly GCF_000622305.1. Lineage (NCBI taxonomy): Eukaryota > Metazoa > Chordata > Mammalia > Rodentia > Spalacidae > Nannospalax > Nannospalax galili. Next base: position 1,550,904 of record NW_008329666.1, read on the forward strand.
CTGTCTCAAAAAGACCAATAAATAAATAAACAAACAAACAAATAACCATATAATCCAATTGCCTGATGATGAATCTTCCTTCAAGAATCTCTTTAGTGCTGGTGTGGTGGTGCACAGCTGTGATCCCAACATTTGGGAGGTGAAGATAGGAAAATCATTAAGTTATAGCCCAACCTTGAAGACAGATCCTGTCGTGAGAAACAAAAAGAAGAGGAGGAAGGGAAAAATGAGTATGTCCTTGGCACCAGGTCAAACTAGGCAGCCAGTGATCATGGATAATATTTTGTCAGAGGTGGCAGTACATTTTACCTAAGTATTCATTTCTTAGAACTCTTAATGGTACTTCATGGTAGATGGTACTTTTCTGGTACCCATTTCAGGAAGTAGCTAAGAAAGACAAAGTTATTGAATTTCTAAAATGGGAATAAGGCTTAGCTGGTTTCTGGAGCTACCTTCAGTCTTCTGATCTCACTGGGTTTAGGTCTCTTCTGTAAAAGTATGGAATTAGGTCAGACAGGAGCTGGGCAGGCTAGGACAATAGATAACCCTGGCCTCTGGGTAACTCCAGGGGAAAGATGGGAGATGGACAACTGCACTGACCATTTTGCAATGGGCTGTTCAGTGTTCTGATCTAACCAAAAGTTGTCAGGCAAGATTCCAAGCCCAGGGTTGCCAGATCATCCAGCATTCCAGCATTCCACAGGAAGCTGGAAATCCCACTTGTAATGTAAAATCTCCTAATAGTTAAGTCTTTGAAACCGTTGCAAAATGTTTAATATACAGCAAAAGCCAGTGGCCAGTACAGCAAGGAACACTTGAAATACTTTGGTTGGGTGAATTTTAGCCGTGGACTAATTTTGGCCCTGTGAAGATTTTTTTTTCCCATTGTATAACCTTTTATACCGCTTACCTTTCTTAATCATGCGGAAACAACTCGAGTTGTAACCAAGAGACACTAGGCACAGGGCATCTCCTGACAGATTCAGTAGAGTAGGCTAGCAGACACCTATTTGTAGAAACTTAAATTGTCTATCCATCCTCACTATGTCTTGGGCAATGACTGTCTACACACTAAATCAGAATTAGATAGGATTAAAACATAAGAGTAATCAGATTGTCTGTGATTCATTAACATTTACATCCCCTGTATCCCACCCCGCCCCCCGGACTGAAACTCAAACTCAGGTCTTTGATCATGCTGGGCCCACTAAGTATATAAGAGATATGGCTTGTACTTTCATGTGATGTACCCACATAATACAGATAGCCTATTGTAATAAATAAATATTTCAGTTTTTTTACCCTTTTACAAACTACAAAGGCTTAAGAAGTCTTTCTTCACCTGTCTGCTGTGATTCATTTGATGCTTGAGGGTTTGGATTCTTGTTTTTCCCTATGTGCTAGATAAATCAAATGCAGTCCTGCTGCATTAACGCATAGGCCATTGTATGGTTTATAAAATCTAATTTAGCATATATGTATAAAAAATTGGCTCCCACACATATTTAAATAGAAAAGATTCACCCATAAAGACTACTTTAGCTCTATTTATGAATGTTTTTCCTTGGCTGTTAAATTTCTGCCCCTTGGGTTGAACTATCTTTTGCTATGTTGCTATTCTGGAAAAATTAGTAAGATCCATTTGGCATTTTATACAATACTGACTCATTTGATATTTCTAAATTATTAAAGGCCTAAGTATTTATAGAATAGTACAATAATCACCCCTTCATCCCTGTTTTGGGAAGAGAGCCACAGGAGGAGGATTTGTAAAGATACACAAGCACACCCTTGGACCGGAGTGGGTGTCCTTGTCCTGTCACTAAGCCCAGGACTCTGGTCTACCAGACGGGGCATTTGTTGATTTTTGTGTGTATCAGATGGTTCATGCACATTGTTCTTAATCTCCAAATCACCCCATAAGTAGCTATGTGGATCCCCATACTACAGGTGAGGAAGTTGAGGCTCAGAGATTGTGTGGGTGACAGAGCTGGGATCTGAACCTAATTTGGTTGGGTAGTCCATATTCTGGGCATTGCTTTCTAGTGCTGCCTGAGCAACAGAGTGGAGACAGGGGTGGCTGGGCCTCAGTTTCTCTTCTGTAAATCATAGACAAGGCAGTCAAGAGGTCTACTTGACTTCTGACAGTATGCTGCTTATTTTATGGCTTTCTGATACAGAGAATGCGACTCATTCTTCGGCAAAACACCCTTTGGATGTTTTTAGACAGCTCTAATCCTGGCTGAGATTTTCAAACAGGATGTTGACTGATAATGCTTACTATTAATCTTGTCTCCTGTAGTATTTGGATTCCTGCCAGTTCTTTGTCTCTTGAAACAATGGGCAGCATTATTTTCTTTGTTCTTTTATTTGAACACAAAGCTACTCTATATAATTTCTCTTTCTAACCTGGAATTATGGTTTTATATTTTATCAGATTCTTGCCCATATTTAAAAAAAATCATTATTTGTACATTTCACCAACAATAATACAGATTTCTGAGTGTTTTATTCAAACTTGTAATTATTTAGGCTGTTGTTAAACACCAGGTAAACAATACTGCATTTCAAAACAAAAACAAAAACAAAAACCCTGAGCCACAATGAGGTGATGTCAGAGGACCACACTCTCATTTCCCAAGTGAATTATAAAACTATTTTTGAGCTTCAATTTCAAGTTGAAATAATTATGTGATTTTAGTAATCATGTAATGTTTTTAAAGCAGGATCTCCTGTATGTCAGGTGGTCCTCATACACTATCCAACAGGATAATCTTAAAGTTCTTCAACTTCAGTCCTTCCGCCTCCACCTCCTCGGTGCTACGAGTACAAATGTGCAACTCCATGCTTGGATTATGCCGTGCTAGGGATTGAACCCAGAGCTTCCCGCTTTTTAGGCAGGCACTCTATTAACTGAACTACGTCCCTAGCCCCCAACAGCAAGTTTCTTTATGACATTTTCCTACATTTGCTCATATTTTCCCTGTTTCCACCCCTAATAAAATTAAGAATTCTCTTTCCATCACCCATGTATCTAAAATCTACACATAGATTCACATGCAAGAACTTTTTTGGTGCTGGGGATTGAACCTGTGACCTAGTCCATGCTAAGTACAAAGCCTGTGACTGAACTATACCTCTAACCTCACAGGCACTGGAGATTATGAAGGGTGTATATTCTGAGTTCAAATGGATTGTCTTAAGTCATTTGGATATCTAAGTTATATTTCATCTAGTGCTATCATCTTAGTTACTAAACCAGTTTCTACATAAATTTGGAAATGACTTCGTGTACTTTTCTGCTCTGCTAATTCTATTCAGGAATTAATCTCCCTGATATAATCACACACTCATGGCAACAAAACAACATACAACAGCCCCTTATTACCACAGGTTTATTTACCTTTTCTTTTGAGATAATGTCTTTCTCCAATGTTTAATTTTCATTTTCCCCTGCTGCTTCAAAAATGCAATGGCATCAGAAAAACCTCCAACTTAACCGTATATAAATGACTTAAAATTCAGTGTCCAAGTAGTAACAGTGTAATCAACATTCTTCATAGTTTTCTGGCTTGCTTTAGGCTTAGTAATTTGCATGTATTTCATTCCTTTTACTGATAACACTATTGTGCTTAAAACCCAACATTTGTGCATAATCTTCTTTATGTTGGTATGTGGTGTTTTGAATGAGCAATGTCCCCTACAGGCTCCCCAAGTTGGTGGTGATGTTTGCATAGGTTTAGGAGGTATGGCCTTAGAGGAAGCACATTAGCCTTGCCCACTCTTGGTTTGTCTTTTTCTCTGATTCCTGCGAATGCTTGAAGATGTGAGCTCTCAGCTTTCTGCTCTGGCTGCCTTCTGCCATGCCTCCCCTACTATGATGGACTTTTATCCCTCCTTCTATAAAGAGTATTGGTCATGGTGTTTTATCACACAAACAGAAATATAAAGATGTAATATGTATCCTCAAAGAATTTAAGGTCCAGTTGAGACAACATGGACAAAGATAAGATAAACTAAAAGAGGGGCACTGTAGAGATGGCTCAGTGGTTCTTAAAGCACACACTGCTTTTGCAGAGGATAGAGTTTGGTTCCTAGCATCCACAGCAGGCAGCTCAGAACTGCCTGCATACACAAACAGAAATATAAAGATGCAATATGTATCCTCAAAGAATTTAAGGTCCAGTTGAGACGACATGGACAAAGATAAGATAAACTAAAAGAGGGGCACTGTAGAGATGGCTCAGTGGTTCTTAAAGCACACACTGCTTTTGCAGAGGATAGAGTTTGGTTCCTAGCATCCACAGCAGGCAGCTCAGAACTGCCTGCAGTTACAGCTCTAGGGGGATCAGATGTCTCTGACCTCTGTGGGTACCTGCTCTCATATGCACATGCTTCTCCCCCATATACATATAATAAAATAATTCTAAAAATAAAAACAAACTAAAGATGGTGAAAACCAATAAAGAGCCTGAGTACATGCTGAAGGGCATCTCAACAGTTGGCTTTTCACTAGGGACTTGGAGGTGACGTACATTACATACAAGGGTATAGGAAATTTAGGGAGAACATTCCAGATTAAAAAAAATATGCTCTATGACTTTTCTCATTTAGTATATTCATTCTTTTGAAGCTTTTCTGTATATCCATCCTCTTCCTATACATACTTGTCAATGTAGTTAACTCACATTCATCATTTAAGAGTAAGTTAGGGGCTACATCCTTTGAGACCCTTGCTCCATCTAATGTGTAATGACATGTAATCAAGTTTGTTTGTGACAGAGAGATAATCTTTGAGTCTTCCCCAAATCTCTGGTCACTTGATTTCACAACTGGAAGCAACCCTAAGGATAATCCTCCCGGCCTTCTCCTTTAGCACACATCCAATCTATCACTAAGTGTTATTGTTATTGCTTTTTTTTTTTTAAATCTTTTTGAGACAGGGTCTCCCTGTAGACTCAGCTGGCCTGGACCTCTCTATGTAGACCAGGCTGGCCTTGAACTCACAGAGGTCCACCTGCCTCTGCCTCCCAAGTGCTGGGATTAAAGGCTGATGCCACCCAGCTGTACTGCCTTTTAAACAAAGGTGAGATCTACTTCAGATGAACAAAATGTGGCTTTGGAATGGAATTTTGTTCAGTCATAAAAAAGAATAAAAATTTTAATATATGCCACAGCATGAACGGACCTTGAAAATCTACTTAGTGAAATAAGCCAGAGATAAGAGCCAAAGACTGTACAGAGAATCAGTCAATACAGAGAAAGAGCATAGTGGTTACCAGGGCTGGAAAGAAAAAGAAGAAAAAGGACTACTTTACAATGTGTGCAGTGTTGGTGTTAGGGATAATGAAAATGTTCTGGCTACCATGGCAGTAATGGTTACCCAACATGGTGAATGTATTTAATGCATTTTATGATGTGTTTAATGCATATTTAATGTCATTCTATAAAATGACAAATATTAGGCATTGTGTGTCTTACCACATTAAAAAGATTTTAAAGTTGGTTTTTTTAAAGACTGTTTTGAATCTAAACTCCCTAGTCCAAGCTACTGCCCCTCCACCTAGATTGGTGAAAGACTCCCTTTTGACAGTTTCTGCCTGTCTTTACACTCCTGTTCCTTGCTATTTCTCTCTTATTGCAGGGGTGTTAGATTTATGAGTGTTGTTCAGATGTGCTAAGCTGTTTTTCTGAATTTTATATTTGATAGAAGGATGCACTTCCCCTGACTCTCTAAAGTGTGCGTGTGTCCTTACAGTAAGTGCTTCTATTGAAATCTCATCTCTTCTTTTCCTGGCTGAATTTACTAATGCATGCTATACTTTTGTTTCAACCTTTTTTTTTTTTGGGGGGGGGTCTTTTTGGGACAGGGTCTCCCTCTAGCTCCAGCTGCCTGGAACTCACTCTGTAGACCAGGCTGGCCTCGAACTCACAGAGGATCTGCCTGCCTCTGCCTCCCAAGTGCTGTTTCAACTTTTAAAAAAAAATTATTTTAATTTTATGTAGATGAGTGTTTTGCCTGCATGCATATAAGTGCTTTTGTATGTACAATGCCCATGGAGGCCAGGCATGGGATTCCTCTGGAACTGGAGTTACAGATGGTTGTTAACTGCCATGTGGGTGCTAGGAACCGATCCTAGGTCCTCTGTAAGAGCAGGTGGTGCTTTTAACTACTGAGCCATCTCTCTGGCCCATTTCAACTTTTTATTTTATATCACAGAACTAAATTTATTTTCTTTACTACATTTACCTAAATTTGTAATTTTTTTACGACTTATTTAGCTTGAATAACAGAGTAGCTGATGATGGCGTTTCCCGAAATGTGACATGTCAAGGAAGTTCATCTTTGAAGGAAGGTTGGGCTGAAAGTTAAATAAGAGGAAACAGAGTTCACCTGCCAATGTGTAAATCTAGAGTTCAGGAGCAGATATCCTAGTGACACAAATTAGGAATTACTAGATGATAGATGATTTTTTTATTTTTATTTTTTTATTTTATTTTTTATTTTAGGGAGGAAAGGGTTTATTTGTCTTACATCTCCCAGGTCACAGTGATAGATGATTTTTAAGGTCATTAAAATTAATTGGACAACTGGGGGGAAACGGAAGATACAAAAGAGAGGGCTTTAAAGGTGGTTGTGAACGTCTTTTGAGGTTCTGTACAGTAGGCTTCAGGAAGTTAGACAGAAAGAGTAAGTAATTAAAGAAGAGGAGCCAGGACTGTGCAATTTGACAAGAGCGTAGTGAAGATGCCCAGTCGGAAAGGGACAGTCTGTGTTGTCTAATTCTATGGACTCAAGCAGGATGAACAGAGAAAAGTTTATATTGAAACTGACATGATGGTGATTATTAGGAAACATGATTAGAGCACTTCAGTTTGCGTATTTTCATCTCAGTGAAATGAGACAAGCCGGACTGTGGTGATCTGACAGCGCAGGGGAAAGAGACAAAGGACTGAAGGCACTGGGTGGAGGTGATCTTTTTCAGTTGTTTTTGCTCTGTGGTAAGAGTGAGACAAAGGCACTGAGTGACGATGGGGCATCCAAGAAGTTTTCACAGAAGTATGAGCTACCGAGCTTACTTACTAAACAGGCATGTATGATGCAAATGTGAGACGGTAAACGGCTGACAACCTGGAAACAAGAGAATGGCGGGTTTGCAGCAAAGATGGGTGGGACCTGGGATGGGAAGGGGCAGTTTATCTCCATGGAAACTAAAGGCAATCAGGAGCACACAGATAAGAAGAAAAGGCTGAGATTTGATAGTGGAAAGATGAAAGAGTTCTCCACCCACAACGTGTGTGCTCAGTGAGTCACAGGTGAGGGGAGGGCAGTATGGGGAGAGGTTTGCAGTTACAGAACTGTCTTGAAGATTGAGAAAGCAACCGGATGAGAGGGAAAAATGGCTGCTTTGCTGAGCCAACTTGCATAGTCACTGGAGGTCTGTTCTCCTGTCGACAAAGAGAAGGCAGGACTGTAGGAGTTGGGGCCAGCGATGGGGGGCTACCACCAGGTATGCTCTCAGGCAAGTGATGAGGTAACAAATACCAGAATGTGAAAGGGAATTGCAAGAAAAAAGTCCTATAAGGTCTGTTCGTGGAGAGTACTTTATGCCAGGTTGAAATACGTGAATTTTTTTCCACAGACAATGAAAAGACATTGAATGATTTCTAGGCATGAAAGTCAAGCTTTCTTCTTTTAAAATAATTTTAGATGTATGAGTGTTTTTGCCTGTATGTATGTAAATGTATCACATGCATGCAAGTGCCTGCATTGGGCAAAAGAGGGAGATGGATCCCCTGGAACTGGAGTTACGGATGGTTGTTGGTCACCATGTGGGTGCTGAGAACTGAACCTGGGTCCTCTGCAAGAGCAGCCAGTGCTTTTGACCACCGAGTCATCCACTGAGTCATCTCTGCAGCCCCAAAGTTTCTTCCTTCTTAATTGCATTACCTTTCACATAAAGAAGTGGCATGGTAAAGAAGCAGCACAAACAGTTGTGAAGAAACGGGGATTAGATGATGAAGATTTCAACAAAGGCAAGTAACAGTGTGGTGACCCTAGGAGACCTTGGTATATGGAGAAGCAAAACAACTTGGTGAAGCAGGAGACATGGCTCAGCAGTTAAGAGCACTGGCTATTCTCACAGAGGACCCAGGTTCAGTTCCCAGCACCACATGGCAGCTAACAACCATCTCTAACTCCAGTTCCAGGGGACCTGACACCCTCTTCTGGCCTCCATGGGCATTGCACATGGGTGCACTTACATACATGCAGGCAAAACACTCATACACATAAAATAAAAATAAATTAAAAATTAAAAGAACAAAACTAACAAAAGCCCAACTTGGTAGACAGATAAGCTACCTAGGAGAGAGTGTTAAGGGATGCAGTGACCAGCAAAAGGCACCTCCCCAACTTGGTAGACAAGCTACCTAGGAGAGAGTGTTAAGGGATGCAGTGACCAGCAAAAGGCACCTTGAGTACTGGGTCAAAAAGAATCATAAAACTGTTGTTGAGTCCATGGCCAGAGGAGGTGTGGGGAGTGCAGCAAGTGGTGTGCACAAAAACAGGGCCAAGGTGGCGGAAGTCACAGCATGGATAATGCAAAGTCCAGGTGCTGCCTCAGCATCTGTGCAGGGCAATGCCAGTAAGTTTGAAAAGTGGAATCAAAAAAGACTGAAATTAAAGTTCAGTTCAGTTTTATAGGATTGGCCAATTTGGTCCAATTTTGTCCAGTTTCAGAGCTTTGATCTGAACATTGAGCATTAGATTTGAAGAGCTCTAAATACATTTATATGTATGACATTTATATGAGCTGAACCAGTAAAGTAAAAAGTTATACAGTAACCCCTTAGCATTAAGTCAAAATTGGTGTATTGCAAGAGAGAGCAGAGGAGTCTGTACTATCTCAGTTGACCCCAGAATATGGTCAGCTTAAACCTAGGAGCTAAGGACTGTGCTAGGGACCACACAGACATCACTGGAAATTGGAAAAGTAGTTCTGTTCTCTGGTAATGCCACAGGGTCTCTCTGTAGCCCCAGCTGACCTGGAACTTGCTATGTAGACCAGGTTGGCCTCAATCTCACAGATATGCACACCACAGCAGGCTTCATCCTGTTTCTTTTTAAAAAATATTTTATTTAGCTGGGCATGGTGGCACATGCCTTTAGTCCCAGCACTTGGGAGGCAGAAGCAGGCAGATTTCTGTGAGTTCAGGGCCAGCCTGGTCTAAAAAGCGTATTCCAGGCCAGCTGGGGCTACAGGGAGACCCTGTCTCAAAAAGACCAATATATATACATTTTTATTTATTATTTTTATTTTATTTTTTTGTGTGTATGAGTGTATTGCCTGCGTATAAGTGCACCCATGTCATGCAATGCCCACAGAGGTCAGAAGAGGGCATCAAATCCCCTGAAACTAGAGTAGCAGATGGTTGTTAGCCACTATGTGGGTGCTAAGGATCGAACCCAGGTCCTCTGCAAGAGCAGCCAGTGTTTTCAACCACTGAGCTTTCTCTCCAGCCCTGTCCTGTGTTTCTTGACCATCAAACAGCACAAACTCTGCTAAGGTGGAGATAGCAACAGAACAAAACAAGGGCAACAAAAAACCCACAACAGGTCTTCATATTTCTTTTATGAAGAAACTTACAGTCTAATGGCAAAGACATATTTATGCCTGTGATGTATGCAAGCTTATTGGCAAATAACTCAGGGGAGTTCCAGGAAAACAATGAGGAGATGGTAGTGATGATAGATGGAGGTGGTCACAAAATCCTTCCTTGAAGAAAACCCTAAGATGGAGGGGTCAGAGATGAGTTTAGGGATAAAGAGTTTAGGCATCCATGATAGAGGAAGTGACTGGCGAGATGCCAGCAGGTCCTGGGCAGAGGGGCGCCAGGGAAAATTCCCACTCCTTGTATGGCTGGAGTTTTACTACATTTCAACTACATTTGGATTTTACTCATTTCCTGCAGATTTTATTTCTCTAATATAATCTTTATTTCGTTTGTTTACTCCCTTTACTTGAAGTTTAATCAAGAATTTTCCTTTTGCTTAAATTTCTTAAGTACCAAAGAGTATTTTATACAATGGATGCTGCTAATAAATCCAGGAATAATGTAAATAAACCTGTACCAAAATAGAAATACTTGTATAAAATTGGTCACTAAGGAGGGCAAGAGGATTTGTCTGAGATTAAATTAACAAATGGGGGAAAAAAAAAAACCCTAACAAATGGGAAAGGTGATGTAATTGAAGCAATAAAAAACTGGTAGAACTATTACTCTTATCCAGGAATGTTTCTAAAGGACTAAAGCCATTTTGTAGAACATAAATAAGAGAGTCATCTGCATGTGTGCAAAAGGAAAGGAAAGCAAACCACAAACCAATTTCTGCAATCCTAAGAATTTATGCTGACGTGAATTCTCAGTGTCTTGATACTGGTTTATTGACAAATAAATTAAGGTACTTCATTTTGTTTGCCAATATATCCACATATATGTCCTTGCTTAGAACCTCTGCTAAATAAATTGCTTCCCTGTGTCTTTAGATCAAAAGCTACTCACAAAAGGGTATCTCTCCTCAAATTCAATTACTGACTATTGGGACTCAAATGAGAAGTTTTTTCTATTAGGAGGAAAAAAAGATTATACACTTGTATCTGCACATTTTGTTTTATAGCATCGAGGTAACAGGATTAAATCAGACCTGACTCTAATTTCTCTTCTTTTGGTACAGCTACTAGAAGATCAGCACAGCCTCCCATACTCAGAGCAGTCAGCTCTGAATTTTCCTCGAAGCCTCTGACATTCCTTAGGATTTGTGGTTAATTACATTCTACTAACCTTTGTTACTAAGACCCCCAGGACACTTAGCAGCTAAAATCCACACATGAGATCAATTAAATAAAGGCAGCATTTCCATGCTCTGGGGTGATCATATGTGAACTACAAATACAATGATAATGTAGCTACAGTTTGGGAACATGTTCCTCATTTCAAATATTTTTGAGTACGAATGTAAATTTATGTCCAAACTTAGGTCACTGACATCCTGAGTTTTAATAATGTAATCACTATTATATACTAAAGTATAGACATGAAACAGTGTACTTACGCTTTATTTTTATGATAATCAAATTTCAATTTGAAATCTGATTATTATCTATCTATCTATCTATCTATCTATCTATCTATCTATCTATCTTCT
>NW_008329666.1:1562151-1592463 GCF_000622305.1 Nannospalax galili
GCTATTATTTATGCTGTGTATTGAGACCAAGGCCTAGTGCATGATAAGCACACACCCTATCCCTGAGTTATATCACATTCTAAAATCCGATACTTTTTTGTGAAACACATTTTCAGACACAGGTATCCTTAAGATTGATTTATGGAAACAAGTTAGAAGTCTTATGAATGAAAAACAAATCCTAAAATCAAAATGTTGGTTTGCCCTGCCTCTCAACCTAAATGTAGATTATTTGTTGGCGTTTCTTGGATTATTTGCTGCATTATATACAAAGACAGTTTCTTTCAAATAGCCCATGCATTTTGACCATATTCACTTTCTCCTACTCTTTCCTGACTTCATTTCCCCTTCTTCATGCATCTGCAAAGAATTCTAAGGCCCACAAAGAAGAGAAAATGTGAGCTTTTCCCCGTGTCTGGCTTTTTTTTTTTTTAGTATAATCATCTCTAGTTCTACGCACTTTCTAGTGCATGGCATGATTTCATTCTTGTTTATGACCACATAAAACTCCGCTGAGTATTACATTATTTTTTATCCACTCTTCTGTTGAGGGACAACTAGGTTGATTCCATAACTTAACTATTGTGACTAGTGCTATAATAAACATGGATGTGTAAGCATCTCTATTGGTATGCTGGCTAAGAGTCCCAGAAGTGTGATAGCTGGTTTGTGTGGCAGATCTATTCTCAGTGTTTTGAAAAACCTCTAGCTAATTTCCATTTCCTCTGGACCAATTTGCATTTCACCAACAGTGTATATGTGTTGCCCTTTCCCCCCACATCCTTGTTAGCAGTTGTTTTCTTTTTCTTTCTTTCTTCCTTTCTCTCTCTCTTTCCTTCCCTCCTTCCTTCCTTCCTTCCTTCCTTCCTTCCTTCCTTCCTCCCTCCCTCCCTCCCTCCCTCTCTCTCTCTCTCTCTCTCTCTTTCTTTCTTTCTTCCTTTCTTTCTTCTTTCTTTCTTCAGGGTCTTCCTGTAAGCCCAGCTGGCCTGGAACTTGCTGTGTAGACCAGGCTGGCCTTGAATTCATAGAGATCCCCCCTGCCTCTGCCTCCCGAGGTCTGGGATTAAAGGTGCGTGGTTTGTTCTTTTATATCTGTTCTTACTGAATGAGACAAAAACCTCAGTGTGGTTTTAATTTGCATTTTCCTGATGGCTAAGAATATTGGACATTTTTTCATATATTTGCTGGTCATTTGTACTTCCTCTGTTGAGAACTGTCTGTTTATTTTGTTAGCTCCTTTATTGACTGGGTTGTTTGACTTTTTGGTGTTTAGCTATTTGAATTCTTTGCATATTCTAGATACTAACCAAGTACCTGATATATAGCCAGCAAAGATTTTGTTCCATTCTGTAGTCTGTATGTCACTTGTTTTCCTTTGTTGTGCAGAAGTCTTTTCATTTCATGCCATCCCATTTGTCAATTTTAGGTATTATTTCCTGAGCAACTTGAAGTACTTTATCATGTTTTCCTCTGAAAGTTTTGGTTTCAGGTGTTATATTAAGGTCTTTCATTTGTCCTGAATTTTTTTTTTTTTTTTCCTGACAGGGAATTCAACTTCATTCTACATATGAATACGCGGTCTTCCCAGCAGCATCTGATGGACAAGGTTGTCTTTGCTCCAATGTATGCTTCTGGCATCATTGTTAGAAATCAGGCGGTGTACTTCAGTGGGTATATTTCTGGTTTCTCTCTTCTATTTCATTTACCTGCTTTTGTGCTAGTACCATGCTGTTTTTGTTACTATGGTTCTGTAGTTTAACTTGTTTGGTTAAATCAAGTTAAATCTTGACTGAATCTGTAGATCACTACTGGGAATACAGCCAGTTTCTGCCAGTTCTCAAGAACAGGAAGTCTTTCCATTTTCTAGTGCTTTCAGTTTCTTCAGTGTTTTAAATCTTGATTATAGGTCTTTCATTCCCTAGGCTACACTTATTCATAGGTATTTTATTATATTTCTGAAGTCATTATGATTGGATTATTTTACTGACTTCTCAGCATGTTCATATTATATAGAAAAGTGATTATTTTTTCTATTTGATTTTGCAGTCCTGATACTTTGCTGGAAGTGTTTATCAATTATAAGAGTTCCGGTGAGTCTTTAGATTCTCTATGTATAATCGTATGCAAACAGGGATAATTTGACTTCTTCTACAAGTATCATACATATCCTTTTTATTTCTTTCTCTTGTCTTATTGTTCTACCTAAAATTCCAAGGACCATACTGAATAAGAGTGGAAAGCAGAAACCCTTACTCATTTCTGGCTTTAGTGGGAATGCTTTAAGTTTTCCCACATTTAGTATAATGTTGGCTACAGGTGGGTCATATATCGCCTGTATTAGGTTAAGGTGTATTTCTTCTAGTCCCAGTTTCTTCAGGGCTTTTATCATGAAAAGATTATTGACTTTATCAAAAAACCCTTTCTGCATTTATTGAACTGATTATGTGATTTCTGTTTTGAAGATTATTCATGTGATACATTATGTTTTTTGATTTATGTATGTTAAGCCATTCTTGCATCCCTGGAATGAAGGGCAGTTGGTCATGGTGAATGATCTCTTTGATATATTATTAAATTTAGTTTTCAAATATTTCATTGAGAATTATTACATAGATGTTCATCAGGAACATTGACTATAATTTTCCCTTCTGTTGTGCTATTTGTCTGGATTAGTATTAGTGTAATACTGGCTACTTAAATGAGTTTGTAAGGATTTGCATTAGTCCTTTAAATTTATGGTGAATTCAGCTGCATTGTTATCTGGGTCTATTCTTTTAAAAAATGGGAGATTTTATTATTGTTTCAATCTTGTTACTTGTTACAGATTTATTTAAGTTGTTTATATTTTTGGTTTATATAGTTTGTTTAATTTTGACAGGTCATATGTATGTAGAAGCTTAAAAATTTCTTCTAGATTTTAGAATTTATTAAGATCATAAATTTTCAAAGTATGCCACAATAATTCTCTGAATTTCATTGTTCTCTGTTATAATATCTTCTTTTCTACCTCTAATTTTATTAGTTTGGGTTTTCCTTCTCTTTCTTTTGATTGGTTTGATTAAGGGTTTGTTATTCTTGTTTCTCCTTTTAAAGAATCAACTTTGTTCCATTTATTCTTTCCATTTCATAAATTTCTGCCCTGATATTTATTACTTGTGTCTATTTCCTGAGTTTGCTTTGGCTTGTTCTTGTGATTCTAAGATTTAGAGGTGTATCATTAAGCTAATTATCTGAGCTGTCACTGATCTTTTTATTATTATTTTTAATTTTGTGTGTGTGTGTGTGTGTGTGTGTGTCTAGGTGGGGCTTTGTGCATGTGAGTGCAGTGCTGGAGTTACAGGCTGTTATGAGTCACCCAACATGGGTGCTGGGAATTGAACTCAGGTCCTTTGGAAGAATATTCTGTGCTCTTAACCTCTGAGCCATCTCTCTAGTCCTGTCTCTGATTTTTTTTTTTTTAATGTAGGCATTTGTAGCTAAATTTCCTTCTTAAAACTGTGTCTATTGTAGTCACAGGTTCTGACACACTGTGGTTTTGGTTTCACTTGATTCTAGAAATTTTTAAATTTTCCTCCTTATTTCTTTGATGACATTCATCCTTCAGTACTGTGTTGTGCAATGCGCATGAGTGTTTGTATATTCTATGGTTCTCTTGCTGTCGGTTTCTAGTTCTATTCTGCTGCCATTGGACAGAATACAAGAAGGCAGTTCCATTTTTCTATATTTATTAGGATTTATTTTGTGCCCTAAAATATGGCTTATTTTAGAGTAAATTCCTTTGATTGCTGAGGGCAGTGTGTATTCTGAAGTGTTTGGGTGGAATAGTCTGTAGATGTTTATTAAGTTTACTTGATCTCTAATTTCATTTAACTCTGATGTTTCTTTGTTGTTCTTTTTTTGTCTGGATGACCCGTCTAACTGCTGAAAGTGAGATATTAAAATCACTCACTATTGTTGTATTGAAATCAATCTGTGTCTTTATGTCCAGTAGTGTTTGTTTAAAAAACTGGGTGTATCAGTATTTTGTTGATGCATGACTAGAATTGTAATATCTTCTTGATGGATTGTTCTCTTAATTAGCACATAATAACCTTTAACTAATCTGACTAATTCAAGTTTGAAATCTGTTTTGTCTGTTAGTAGAACTGCTGGTCCTGTTTCCTTTCTATTTACATTATTGTGGCATAGCTAGTTCTCTATTTTCATGCTAAGGCTGTGTTTGTCTTTGACAGTGAGGTGTGTTTCTTGGAATCAGCAAATAGGTAGGTCCCCTTATTAATACATTCTGCTGGTATGTATCATTTGATTGGGGAATTGAGGCTATTGACATTCAGAGTTGTTATTGAAAATTATGTGTTAGTTCCTATTATTTTATTCTTTTTGTAATGTTTTGCTTATTATGGTTTATTTTTTGCTGTGGTTTCATGGATGCATTTATTTTTCAGTTCTCTGTGTAGGAGTCCTTCAGGTATGTATTAGAGCACTGGCCTAATGTTCATGAACTCATCTAATTTGTGGCTATCATGGAAAGTTTTTCTTTCTTCTTCAAGATGAAGTATACTTTTGTGGTATATGGTAATCCTGGTTGTCAGTTATTGTCTTTCAAGCTTGAAATACACCATTATATTCCACCCTCACCTGGCTTTTAGAGTTTCTATTGAGAAGAAATCTGCTGCTATCCTGGTGAGTTTGCCTTGGTGTTTTTCTCTTGGAAGTTTCAATATATTTTCTTTGTTCTGTATATTTAATGCTTTACCTATAATAAGACATGAGGAGTTTCTTTCTTGGTCTGGTCTGTTTGGTGTTCTAAATGACTATTGCATCTGGATGGCCATCTTTTATTTTAGATTTTGGAAATTTTCTGCAATGATTTTACTGAATATTCATGAAATTCTTCAATGCTCAGGATTCACAGATTTGAACTTTTAATGATGTCTCATATATCTCATATGTTCAGTTTGTATTTTCTTGTGAATTTATCTTTGTCATATTCTGAATGTCCTTATTTATCTACCTTTCCTTCAAGCCCTGATATTCTGGTTTCCACTTAATACATTCTAGTTTTGTGAGGTTTTCCATTGAGTTATTTTTAAGATATTGAATTTTTCATTTTCAATATTTAAATTAGATTTTTTTCAGTGTTTCTACCTCTCTCTTCATTGAAGCCTGTGTATTTTCCTGATTTCATTTTGCTGTCTGTGCTATTTTTGAATTCATTCAAATGTTTACTCATGTCTTCATTGATTTTGGTGAATACTCTTATAGTTATTTTTTTGAATTCTTTGTTTGGGATATCATCTAATTCATTTCTGTGCAATTAGTAATTTAAAAAAATAGTCATGTTGCCTTGTTTTTTTCATGTAGTCTGTATTTCTGTGTTGGAACTTGTTCATTGACTGTATTAAAGAATCAATCACTTTTATTCTTTTAGTGAGAGTATTTACAATATTTACAATGCTCAAGTGGGACTAAATTGTAGTAAGGTCGAAGTACTATATCTCGCCACTGGACTGGGGGTGTAGCCCAGTAATTAGACACTCAGACCACATGCTCAGAGCACCAGACTCTGTCCGATATACACTCTAAGAGTAAAATACTGCCTGCTGAAGAGACTAATACAGTCCTCTATGGAATTTCAGTAAATCAGTTAAAAATAATCGCCCTTGTATTCCAGTACTGTTGGGAAGTGAATGAGCATTGACAGCACTGTGTGTACTAACATATCTGTTCCTGGATGAGTGTGAAGAAAGCAGAGCAAGTCTGGCAATTAGAAGCAGAGTAATCGCAGAGCAGAGAGAGAAGCAAACAAAAGGGCAGCATAATAAAGACCAGGAGGAATACCCAAGGCAGCTTCGGCTCCAGGTAGAAGGAACAGAAAAAGAGGTAAAGGCATTCAGTCAAACAACTTAAAACCATCCCCACAGTCAAAAGGCTGATGCAGGGAGACCCCCAACTCCAGACCAGTCCGTGTTCCTTGAAAAATCTATTAAAAAGGAAAAAAAAAAACCTAAACAAATAAAAGAACTAGAGCAGAACAGGACAAAACTGGCTACTGAACTGATAGTAGG
The DNA here is from genome assembly GCF_000622305.1 of Nannospalax galili. Lineage (NCBI taxonomy): Eukaryota > Metazoa > Chordata > Mammalia > Rodentia > Spalacidae > Nannospalax > Nannospalax galili. Next base: position 1,568,220 of record NW_008329666.1, read on the forward strand.
TAATAAATAAGGATGCATCAAAGTAAAGAGGTGGGTGTGTGGGAAGGTGCCCTGGGTGCTGTTGCTGAGTTGGTTCACTGCTGGGTGTTTCCATGGTTTTGAGTTAGAAGTTAGGTCTTGCCTCTGGGTGGTCCTTCCCAAGGTCATGGCATGCGTGTATAGCCTGTGTCTGTGTGGTTCACTCCTGACCGTGGCTCGGCCTGATTCCTACCTCACTGAACACTGTGATTCTGATGTAAAGATTCCCCCTCTATCTAGAGGTGCTCTGAAGGTGAGCTTTAGTTCCGTCAGCTGTGTTCTTTCTTCTCAGAATGTGTGATTCAGAAAGGGGCTCTTGACTAAGGTCACCAAGTAGCTGATTCAGCTGCTTGTAAAAAATGCCTGCCTGCCACCTTGGAGTACTGTCAAGAGGGTCCTTGTTGCTGTCCCCCCTCTGAAGGTGCAGTTGCCATGTGTGGCTTCTAGTCTTGTTCCTGTCACTGCCTCTGCCTCTCTGTGTCTGTGTCTCTCTTTCTCTCCCCTGTTACTGCATGGACAGTGCAGATTTTCCGAGGCTCTCTCATTGTCTTACGTCACTGTTCTAGGCCTCTATAGTTGGACTCTTTCTCACTTGGAGGCGAGTACTCCTTAATCAGGGCTAGCTCCACCAGAATGGCAGAATGGAGCCTGAACTCTTATCTTTTCTGCTCTGCAAATCTCCTATTTCACTTTACTTCTGAAACTAATATGCATTCTCATCCGTCTTTTACCACAGCTGTACTTCAACCTTCAACTATCCTATTTATTCCTTGGAGATTCTAGCAGTCCATGCATATTACTGACATATACAACACATTATATATTCACCCACACACCCCCACACATGTATAACATCTTCTTTGACAATCTTATACTAAAAACGTATTCTTAAAAGTTTATTTCAGCTAGACATAGTGGCAACACACCTATAATCCCAGTATTCAAAAGGCTGAGGTAAGAGGACTGGGTTACACAGTGAAACTCTATCTCAAGAACACCAAAATAAAATGAAATAAAATAAAATTTACTTTTTTTGAGATGGTTTCTTTGTATTGTCAGACTGGTCTCAAACTCCTGGGTTCTTAGGTAGGGCTATGAGTGCATGAGATTTATTATGCTTGACTGGAAAACATATATTTTAAAAGTTTTCCTTTTAAAGCTACAGGTAACCATCTTTTAAAGATAGCAAATGAATTTATGTATGAACTAATTAATGGTTTAACTTAAAATGATGAACAGTGTCTGCTTGTGGCATACCTTCTTATAAGGTATGAAAATTAGCTGCCTTTTGATTACAAAAAAAACAAGCCAACAACAACTTACTCAACAACCTGGAATAAGACCTGAGGTCATGATATTCATTCAGCATTAAGAAGAACTATTTAAAGAGTCACCAAAACTTGTTTCTCTGCTTCTCTGGGAGAAAGATAATCAAAGGGATGGTTACATTGGCTTCAAGGGTGATACTTTTACTTGAGGTCAGAATGTGATATTTAAATGTGACAAAAAATTGGCCATCCTGTTCTCTAAAATATTTAGGAAAATTCTAAGAAATAAGGTAGTATAATGATTCCACAGAACTAAATTAATAAGCTTTAGCTTATTGACTTATTTTAGAAAGTACTTGTTCTATGGTGATATGAAGGGGGAAAGAGGTATAATGGGGGTATTGAAGTGGAGAGGGAGAATGGGTGTGCAGGGCAGAGGAGGGAGTGAGGGGAAGGATAACTAACACTAAGAAGGTTTGAAAAAGCAATATGGAAACCTATTTTATGTTTCCTAAACACACACACACACACACACACACACACACACACGTGAGTGCACTTAACTGGAGTTACTCTACACAGAAGCTAATGCTCCCCCCAGGTTGCCAAATAAAAAGCCCAGTACCAGTTGTGGTGTACTTCCCCTGTGTTATTGGTCAGGAGCGTCCTAGAGAACCCCCAAAACCATATAGGCTAATGTCATATCAGAGCTTGATGGTAAGAACCTATTGTTGAAGACCCATGGGTCTCAAGGCATGGAGAAATCAAGTTGCTACCAACTCAGAAGAACCTTCTATGCCAGCTAACTTTCACAGAGGTGCTGTGTGGACTGCTTGAGGAGAAAAGCCATCAACAGTCTTAGCCAGCCAGTCTTAGCCTGGACCATACTCTAGTGGATAACCCCCCCCACACACACACACACAAGTGTATGGGTAGCACAAATTTGACTTGGTGGATTATTTTTCAAAGGAGGACATGAAGTTGAAGGGTGGTGTGGGGATTGGGGAAGGATCTGAGAAGAGTGGGGGTGAATATTGATCAAAATACAGTGTATGTATGTGTGTATGAAATTCTCAAAGAAACAGTAAAATGTATTGCACATTTAAAGCACTTGTTCTACCTCTGAGAACTCAGGAACTCTTCCTGTTCTATCCATGAGGCACATATATACATCTTTCTGCCATCTTTTGCCACTTTTCCTTTGCCTCAGAAATTTACTTTTTGAGTTACCGGTTTATAATAGTCCAGATTGGTGACTGAGGGTCCTCCCTCTTTTAACTGCTGAGCTCCATTTAAAATTCTCTAGACTATACACAAGGCTTCTTCCTGGTTCACTGGGAGTGGATGTGGAAATTGTGGCCCCCAAAATACATCTGGCCATCTTTGTGGAGTAGCCTCTCCAATGCTGTGCTTCAGTGGAGATGACGTCAATGTGACAGGACTTTCAGGCTGGTCAAAAAACTAGTATGATGCACAGCAACTAATGTGGAATGATCTGGAAGGAAAGCACTTGCTGAGCAGTGTGAACAGTTTTGTCTTGTAGGTCCCATTTACCCTAACGCACTTCTGGGCTCCAACTTTACCCTAAGCCATTTACGTTCCCCTCTTCCCTTGTCTTTTCTCTTCATCTCCTCTTTCTTATTTTCTTTCTATACTCCCTTACTCCCTTCCTTTTCTCTCTTTCTCTCCTTTCTTTTTGCTTTCTCTCTCTCTCTCTCTCTCTCTCTCTCTATTCTCTCCTTTTTGTTTGTTTTGTCTCTCTCTCTCTCTCTCTCTCTCTCTCTCTCTCTCTCTCTCTCTTTGTCTTTTTGAGACAGGGTCTCCCTGTAGCCCCAGCTAGCCTGGAACTCACTATGTAGACCAGGCTGGCCTCGAACTCACAGAGATCCACCTGCTTCTGCCTCCCGAGCGCTGGGATTAAAGGCGTGCGCCACTTCACTTGACATCTTCTTTAAAAACTTATTTATTAATTTTATTTTATGTATATGAGTACATCGCCTGCATGTATGTAAGTGCACTCCTGTCAGGCAGTGCCCTCAGAGGTCAGGAGGAGTTGGATCCCCTGGAACTGAAGCTTCAGATGATTGTCAGCTGTCATGTGGGTGCTGGGAATCGAGAGTAGCCAGGGCTGCTGTTAACCACTGAAACATCACTCTAGACCTCCCCCCTTGCCTTTTCTACCCTCTCTTTCTCTCTTTCCCTCCCTTCCTTCCTTCTCACCCTTTTCCCCTCCCCCCTCCCTTCCTTTCTCTCCTTAAATTATTGCTGTCTTGGGTGTGCCACCTAGGGCTTCCCACATGCTAACCGTGCTCTATTACTGATCTATATTACAGTCTTATATAACTTCTTCATTTCTTCTTGATTATGTGTTCTTTGGCAGATATTAGATTGCAGCTGCATTCAATTGAGAAAGTTGGAGGTATAATGTGTTCCACAGCAATATATCTTGAAAAACAAACACTCTTCAGACCAGTAAAATGCACATAGGGCTATACATTTAATAAATAGATAAGAGCATCCATCGAATATGATCCTACTTGTCAGAAGTAAATAAAAAGGTCCCCCACTTTAATAAATAGATGGGCAGATGTCCAACACCTCCCCACTGGTCAGAAGTAAATCAAGAGGTCTCCCATGTGCAGAATCTGGTTCTGTTCATTCTTGGTTAATCTAATTCCATGAGCCTATATCCCCCCAAGGTACCTACTCTTTCCTCCAAATTTATTCATATAACCAATGTGATTAATCTCTAGCTTCAGCCTCCTATCAGGAAACATCAAGTCACTAAATTAAATATGGAGACATTCCTGCGGAGCCACAGGCGAGGAAATCACTCACGTTCTCTGCTTGGTCAACAACAAACAAGATTTATAGGAGGGACAGCTGCACCAGTGTTGATAGGGGACTGACAATTGTTTGCAGCCCCAAAGTGTCCCTGAACATCCATCTGCTGATGTTTAACAAAGGAGTGTCCAAGACTGCTCTGCAAATTTCCTGGAAGGAAATTTCTTCCTCTTCGGCTTCATCTGTGACATTCAACGGCGTTCCCAACAGCACACTCTCTTCTGGTGATCTGAGCAGTGACCACAGTCAAGCAGGAAACCTTTGAAACCAGTCAGGATCCCATTCCCACGTGCCTTGTCTGACATTTAGCTAGTGCTTGCCCTTTCACCCAACCTCTCTGGATATAGAACCCAAGAGACTTAAAAAAAAGAAAAAGAAAAAACATTCTTAAGGGACAGAGGGAGGAGAGCTGCACCATTTCCTGAAAACAGTATAATTCCAAAATGAGCCCTACAAACAAAGGAAGGAGGGGCTTGCTACCCTTAAATACTCACAGCTGGAATAGCTGGAAAATACTGGCCCCCAAGCAAAAGTTTCAGAATGCATCTCTTTACCTTTTGTTCATTAGAAAGTAAAGAGATTTCCAGAATGTTCATAAGGGAAGAGTCTAAATAAGAAATGAAACGGATAGGGAGAAAAAGAAGAAAGACATGCTGTACTTTCCTGATAGGAGAAAGCAGTGAATGGCTCTCTTCTCTGTTTTTTATGAGCTTTAACCAAAGCAGATTATAGGGGACAATGACAGGTGTTTTTCTTCTCAGTCTAGAAAGCTTTCCCATCTTCTTTTATCTGATAACATTCAGGTGTGGACCAAGATAACATCCTGTTGCCCTGGCCATAACAGTTGCTCAGAAGGAGCGCCAGTGTGCTACAGGTGGGGTGTAATTCTTTCTCCGAGATGAAGCTGGGCTCCCTGGAGTTGTGTATAAATGAAAGCTCTTGCTTGCAATTACTGTAAGCCAACCTTTAGCAAAAAAAAAAAAAAAAAAAAAAAAAAAACCTTTGGTGAAGATACATAATTGCTCAGCACTGAAGAAAGCCTTGATTAAAGGAAAACAGCGTAAAGGCAGCCATGGAGACGCGGGTATCAAAAACTGTTTCCTCTAGCCGCCTGAGGCCAACTTTGAGGATAAATCAGCTCTAGTATTTTTCTGACCTCTCATATCAGCTAAGCTCAGGATTCAAGTTCCTAGAAAAGAGCAAGTATGATTGGCAGACCTGCTCGCTAGCCTTCTATGACAGTCCCACCCCACTGCAGAGACTAGAGAGGGGTCCTTCCCAGAAGGAAGGTCGTGCTTCTGTCACACAGGAGGATGCTGGTTCTTCCCAGGTGGAAACAGCAGATGGTCAGTACAGACTGTGAGCCAGGGTAGCCTGAGGACCTATTTCTACCTCATGCCTGCAGCAAGCTAGACCAGGCCAATGCCCACAAAGGAACCAACTGAGCAGTCCCCAGCCTCTGCTGCTAAGAAATTACTTCCTGCTCAAACTGTTTTTGTTTCTATCACTTGTAGCTTATAAAACCGTGACAAATACCTAGTTTTTATATAGGTTCTTTTAAGGCCTGGAGGTGCCCGAAGCATCATTTTGAAAAGTAGCATCACCCTCAGTTTATGCATAATGAGTCAGGCAACAGTCTTCAGCCCCATGAAACCATGTTTGTTTCTTGGGATTTTGTGCAATTGATACTTCAGCTTTGTGGGGACCTGGGTCCCCCTTTTCAAACCTCCTGGGAACTTCTGATATCAAAGAGAAGGTTTTAGCTTTGGGGTACAGTGACTCCGCTTTAGGAAGAATTTATTGGCACAGAGCAAGGTCTATCTAGATAAATCCCAGAGAGATTCAAGAGACAAATATAAGCCATTTTGTGGAGGTAAATATTAAAACTCCTGAAGAACTTGTATTTAAATCTCAGCTTGAAGTTATCACGCCTATGTTTTCTCAGCTTCCCTTCTGTTAATTGCTCTAAATATAAGCTATCCCACCTTGACGAGCTCCTGTATGTGAGGATTCATCAGTGATGTTTGAAAAGAGTCTTCTGTAAACAGTGGGGGAATGGTTCCTGTTGGGAGAGAAATCATCACCTTTTTTCCTGTACTTCTTGTCATTTTCTGTCAATCACATCCTGGGCCGCAGTAGGGTGCAGGCTGTCGGTTTCTACTTTTGAGTGGATAGCAGAGTGAGTCCCTTATAGTCTAACACAGGTGATAGCAGTGCTTTTGGAAAAAGTGGTTTAAACAGATCCCAGGGTTGCCCCCAATTACTGTCTTATGCAATTCTAGGTAGACTGATGAAGTATGTATCTGTGTTTAGAAAGAAGATTGCTGGGGTTGGAGAAATGGCTCAGTGGTTAAGAGCACTGGCTGCTCTTCTAGAGGACCCAGGTTTGATTCTCAGCACCTACGTGGTGGCTAACAACTGTCTATAACTCCAGTTCGAGGGGATCTGACTCTTCTGACCTCTGTGGGCATTGCACCACCCAGGTGCACTTACATATGTGTGGGCAATACATTCATACACATAAAATAAAAAATAATAAAAGAATACAGAAAGAAGGCTGGCGGAAGACTTCTGCTCAAGCCAGTGTTTCTTGGTTTGGGGAATAGCAGCTTTTGCCAAAACTGTACTGAGGGAAAGTAGACGAGGACAGGGTGACATTGCTGAAAAGCCAAACAAAGACTCAAGACTGGCCTCAGTCCAATAAATATGGAAGTGAACTCTCTGTAAATGCTCTTAATTCTATCAAGATAGGGCCAATATTCTTTCTTTTTGACAACCAGACGTGGTAGCACAGGCCTTTAATCTCAGCAGGTGGGAGGCAGAGGCCTCAGTGATAAAACAACAGCAACAACAACAACAAAACAAGCAAACAAAACCAATTGAAGTAACAGGAGCTTTGATCTTGAAGAGAATTTGCAGAGAGAAAGGGAAAAAGGAAGAGACGGTTTGGTCTAAACACCTGGGATGTGCATCATGGTAAAGGATAACATTTAAAATGTTTCACTTAGCTCTGGGGTGGTGGCAAAGAGATATCTCCTAGTTTCCTCAAGACTATAGGATAGCAATAGCCTGATTCTCAAAAGTCACAGGATAGCTGGGCATGGTGGCACATGCCTTTAATCCCAGCACTCGGGAGGCAGAGGCAGGCGGATTTCTGTGAGTTCAAGGCCAGCCTGGTCTACATAGTGAGTTCTAGGGCAGCTGGGGCTACTGGGAGACCCTGTCTCAAAAAAAAAAAAAAAAAAGTATCGCAATAGGAAAGCTTCCACAATGTTGAAAATAATCTTGCATCACTGAAAAGTTCCTGAAATGTTCACTCTCTTACAAGTTATCTCCAAAAGTATGTCTGGCTACATCCAGATATCGAATCCTGAAATGCCTATTCCGGAATATAGAAATAAAACTAAGAAATGACTTGCATTGACACAACTTTCATTGAGGAGACCAGAGCAGCAGGCAAGTTGGTACCTGTGCATAATAAAAGCAGATAATTAAAAACAACAACAACAACAAAAAAGACAGCAAACGTTTTAAGGACCCAAGCTTGAAATCCATAATCTGATCAAAGTTAGGAAGTTTCAGCCTATCAAGTAACTCCACTCAGTCAACAATAGGACTTGGTCAGTAAGGTCTTTTGCAAAGCAATTGTGGTGAAAATTGGTTAAGCATACCTATGGGCATTTCCAGAGAGGATTAGATCATAAGGATGCTAATTGAATTAATGATTTAATCCATTGATGGAGTCCAAATTGAATAGACCATTGGGAGGTGGAGGGCCCTGGAAAGAGGAGTTTGGTTGGAAGATTCAGTCACTGGGCATGTCTTTGAGGTACTCCTCAAAGTACCCTGGCCACTTCCTTTTATCATTTTTGCTTTCTGTCCACCATCAGGTGAGTAGCCTTTCTACATGTTTCTGTCACCATGATGGTCTGCCTCACCTTAAGCCCAGGACCAATGAAGTCAAAGACTTTAGGCCAGAATGCCTAAAACTGTGAGCTAAAATATCTCTCCCACCTTCAGTTGTTCTGCCAGATGTTTTGGTCAGTGATAAAACAACAACAATAACAAGAAAAGCAAACAAAACCAACTGAAGTAACAGTGACTCTGCCTTTCTTTAACCTCAGGTTCCTATATACTGTGATTTCAAGAGGTAGACTCAGACTTTGAAAGGAGTACACGAGGGTTTCAGTGAATTCTGCTGGAAAATCATGCTGTAAGAACTTCAGGTGTGGGCTGTGGAAATGACAGAAGGAATCTGCTTGGGGTTGTGAGTATTTGCGCAAAGTAAAATCAACAAATAACACTCGGGCTGTGAGTTTCCTGCTGTGCTAGTTTTAGAATAAAGGTGTTTTTCTTCTCAGCTGAACTCTCCATGGACTTAAATCATTGACTTCCTTGGAAGTAATTTCAGTACATAGTCAATAAAATAGTTTACTGTTTTATGTAAGAAGAAAGAAGTCTGGTATCTCATTGTCCAATGAATTTGAGTACAAATATGCTTAAAGATATCTTTAATAGTCTGCAACATGTCTCTGATCAGAAAACCTGAAAGGTAGCCTGTAGACTGCTTAGAAAACTAACCAAAGAAGGAAAGATGGGTAAGAGAAGATTCTGTTTTATTTGGAAATACTCCACCAATTTGTTAGAATTATGACCATCAGTTTGTAACTCTAACAGAGAAGTCATCTCATGTTAATGACATGCTACTTAGAATCAACACTTTTCACTTCCCACAGTGTGAATTGTTATAACAAGCAGGCCTTTGTAGCAGGTGGCCCTGGTCACTTGACAGAGGCTAGAAAGAGATTCCTTCCTCCCAAATTATTCACTTCATCTCTTATCGGGTATGAAATCATGCTACCTAAGAGATTTAATTCTTGGATCATGAAAGTCTTCTGTTCATTGGTACGAAATCTACTTTCAAAGTATGAATACTCCTGAGTTGGGTACTTATTAAGTACTGGCGTATATTTTAACTTGACCACTAGCTGAGAGACTGTGGATGTTGGTTTGTCTTTCTTCTTTCCAGTAATGGGTTATTTCTTCCTTTAGAAATACTGTTCTCCCAGTCCAGCTCTGTGCTCTCACTGGGAGCTGCCAGCCAGAACTTCCTTTCCCCACCCATATTTTCCCTCTACCCCGCCACCAAGTGGTAGACGCGAGACCAGAGCTTGTCCATCTGTTATTCCCCAGCCCTGGCACACAGATGGGCTCATTCCAGGGATGGGTACTCAACCCAAGCCAGACAGTCCTTTCTTGGGCTTTTTCTAACTAGAGTTAGTGGGAAAATATTTGTTTCCTTGTCATAGTTGCTATGTGCAAAGCTTGGTTGTTGATAATCATGTTTCCATTCTCTTGGACATCTAACTTAAGAGAAGGAAGTCTCAATGTAGAGAGCAGCAGAGATGAATGATAAAGAGTGTCCTGGGGGGGATCTGAGATTCCACTCCATTGGCTAATAGTATGCTGTTTCTTGATTTGTTTACATGAACCATAAATCGTCCTTCCCCTGAAGTGTTAATAAGCCTGGGGCATCTGCTATTTGGATTGAGAATCCCAAACAAACATTTTATAAAAAAGACCCAAGATAACTAGTGGAGAGGTAGTGTTTTAAGTCCAAAAATTGAGAGAAAGAGAGAGAGGGAGAGGGAGAGGGAGAGGGGTGGGCAGATCTGAAAGGAAGCTGTGGAGAGAGAGAGAGAGAGAGAGAGGACACACAGAGAGAAATTGCTAATTGTTTTGTGGATACATCGGGTCATTGTGTGTTAAAGACTGGATATCTTTTCACAGTATTTTGAAGGGACTGAGAAGTAAGGCAAGGTGACCAGGTCTCTGAGAAGGTAATATTATTCTAGGACCATGATGGACTTGACAAAAAAGTCTTTATTTTTGCTAAATCAGGGTAAAGTGGCGGCAGACCCATACCTGTAATCACAGCATCAGGAGGCTGATGCAGGAGGATTGACACTTCAAAGCAAACCCAGCCTACATAATGAGACCTTGTCCCAAACACCACCACAAACCCTTTAAAAACCAATGTGGGGGCTGAGGAAATGACTAAGTCTATGAAGTGTATAAGCACGAGGCCCCAAGTTTGGATCCCCAGCACCCACATAAAAAGCTGAGTGCCTCAGTGCATGTCTGTAACCCCAGCACTGGAGGAACAAAGAGAGGAGACTCTCTACAGCTCTCTGGCCAGCCTGTCTAGCTGAGACAGTGAGCCCCAGTCTCCAAAACAGAGAAAGCAATGAAGGAAATCACCCGCCGTCAAACTCTGGTCCTCCAAAGTGTATACACACACCTGCCCCCCATGTAGCTACTAAAATCGTTCTGACTTGCCCAGATTTCATTCCCAAGCAGCACTCCCTGTTGCTTCCTTGCTCTTCTGTGTACTGACAAGACAGAATTTCTTCCTTCCTCATGTGTATCTTAGCCTACTGGCATTTATTTCCAACAAACTCTTGGCCCTACTCTAACAGCCCCATCCCTTGAGGTACCAGGCCCTCCTTCTCAGGCTCTGCCCATCCCTCTCTGCCCCATCCCCAGCTTGTTCAATGACATTTCTCAGATGTAATCCACTCCAGCTCTATGTTCAGAGAAACCCTCTTCACAACTGCATATTTCTTCTCTCCCTGCCATAAGTTGAAAACAAATCCAGCCTGGAATTGGCAGTTCATGTGCTACTTCTCCTCACTCGTGATGGAGGCCAGGCTAGACCAGCACACAGCAGGGTCAGAGTGCCGCCAAGCACAGTGACCTGTTTTTTGTTTTGTTGCCAAGGAATCTATATGCATCACCCAGAATGAGGGGCCAATGTGCACCTGTCACATGGTAATACTGACCTCTAGGGGCAGTCCTTCCTTCACAGAGCATCTCTATCTTCTCATTGAGTTCCAGGACAGTGATGGCAGCCTCTTGCTTAGCTATTGCCAAGTCAGTTTGTAGCTTTTTCGCTGTCTCTTTGTGCTTTAGTTTCTTAAAAAAATAAGAATTTCCCGTCACTGGAGATGACAGATGCATCAAAGGGAGAAAAGGAATTAATGACATCTGGGCAAACATTGCTTTTGAAGACCTCCTTAGCGGAAACACTCCATTTATCTAAGCTGAGTCTCCTTTGAGGTCTGTGACAGTGTCTGTGCTTCTTTGAAAGCACTTGCATCCCCAGTAATAAAAGCCCACTCTCTTTATCATCAGATTTCTTTGCACTCTTGGAGGGTTTTCATCTGGATCCGAAACCTGTGGACTGGCTACTTATTTACAACAGAGGCAACTAGAAAAACTCTACTTGCCACTTGGCATTTACTGCCAAGATTGCTAAGGCCTCCAAGTGTCGGTTTTCATCTGGATCCGAAACCTGTGGACTGGCTACTTATTTATAACAGAGGCAACTAGAAAAACTACTTGCCACTTGGCATTTACTGCCAAGATTGCTAAGGCCTCCAAGTGTCAGGTTTCCACCCCAACCTGTAAATAGATTCGTGTGAAATAATCAGAGTCTTGATTCTGAGCCATCTCCCCTGACATTTGAATTCAGAAGTATATTTGCATTCAAACATACTCTAAAATGTCTGATGCTGCTGCTGAGTAGAGACAGCTGCTGATACTGCATCAGTTATATAGGAAACATGGTCAAGGGTAAGCGTGTTTTTTTAAGCAGTGCAAGAGACGAAGGCCTGCCGTATAAACAGTATGATTTAAGTCTAAACCTTCCAGGGAACTATAATAGGAAGTTGTTGCGTAACAGAAGGATTCACCTTGGGCCTTTATGACTAGAAAGTTCCTTTTATGGATTTCAAAGTGGATTTGATTTGTCAGAATTGGATTCATTTGCAGAGTTGGTGCCACTGTCTGTTGTGACAAGTGCTGCATTTGCACACTTGTGTTGCTTTTGGGTGGCTGCCTTTCTACTGGAGAGCTCACCTTGCCAAGTCTTTGTGGCTGGTAATTAGGAAGCCCAGAAAATGAACAAACAACATTGCTTGTCAAACACAAATCTTGAGATAGGGAAAGGAATAAACCACTCCTAGGGAAGAATCTAGTCTTCTCTGGCTTCCGAAGGGCATGCACTCAGGCCACAGGGAGTCAGCTGTCTTGGAGAAGGAAGCTAGGAAAATCAATTAATCAAAGCTGAGGTTACAGAGGCACAACTCTTTCACTGGGAAGGCAGGTTGTTGGGCTAGGAGTGCCGATCAGGGGGAAGGCACATGCCAAGCATGCGTTAGAGCACGGGCCCCATCACCAGCACGGAAAAACATCAACAGAAAGAGATCGTTAAGCCAGGCATGGTGGCAGCCTTGTAATCTCAGCAATACCTGGGAGGTAGTGGCGAGAGGACCAGGAGCTCAAGGTCATTCTCAGCTGCATAGTGAGTTCAAGACCAGCTTGAGCTATAAGAGACCCTATCTTGAAAACTACGAACAAAACCAAATTGTCTTTCAGACCTAATCCAGGATGATAAGAGGATCGTAAAATCTAATTAAGGACATAAAAATGGCTGACAGAGAATGAGCTATTCTAAGGGATGTAGTCAAGGAACTTTTCTTCAGGGAATTAGAGGGCTGGAATTTGGCAGGGTTCACCCTTGGCAATCCACAGCCCATGTGCCCCGACTTTCCAGCAGCCCCTTCTGGAGATGTTATGGTTATCACTTCCCTGTGAAGCATCCCCACAGATGCCAGGCCCTGCACACCGAGCTGACCGGCTGCTGAAACACGAGGCTGAGAAGACCTTCCTGTAGGCCAGTAAACCCTCCTTGTTCCTTTCCTCCGAGGGTCTAAGTCACCAAAACCATAATTTGGATTGACAAGGGAGAAACCGAGTTGATCAGAGACTATGTCAGAACAGTCTCACAGTCAATGATTAAATTGTCAGGCTAATCTGTATGTCCCCCTCTCATGAGCTGGTTTGAATCAGCTTGTTCCTGAGGACCTTGCCCTTCTCAGGCCTATAGAACAGCACTGGTGAGGCAACTAGGTTCTCAATGACTTTTCTTATCCCTGCTTCTAGACTAGTCCATCAGATTTTCACAATGTGCTTTTACTACCCATAATACAGAAATGAACTTTGAGAAAGTGGAGATGATGAAGGGTTGATGAAGAAACACGAGGAATTCAGAAGGGAGAATGAACCAAAGTCTAAAAACAGAAGTAAATGATGACATGCATGTTGACATGCTGCGGGGTAGCTGTACTGATGGAGGCAAGCTGCACTGAAATGCTCAGAGAAGTAGAATGAGTTGATGATGGGCAGAGAAGCAGTCCTGAGCCCCTGCATGGCCTGTTTTCTACACAGTGCTCACTATGAAATGGCTTCAGCATTTCTGTATCTTGGAATCTTTAAAAATAAAATATTGGGGATGGGTTCAGAATTGAAGGTTTACCTTCATCATGGTTGCTTTTTTTTCTCTTTTGAGACAAGATCTCGTTATGTATCTCAGGTTAGCTCCAAACTTGAGAGTCTACTGCTAAGATTACAGGTATGTGAACTGTTCCTTAATTCTTAACCTTCCATATTCACTTTCTCAAACCATGCTATAATCACATTCATGTATTTTTTTCTAGAAACTAAGTTTCTTAAAGTACGCATTGATAATAACTAAAAAAAAGGAAAAATAAAGGCATCTTGGTGAGAATTGATAGGCTGTAACCAGGAGCTGACACAGTGTTAAGTTAGAAAAAGTCACATTTCCATTTTGACAAGAAGACAGAATGTAGGAGCCAAGGGCACAAGACATAGTGTTTCTTGATATCAGTTAAGAATTTCAACTCTTGCTCTTTTTGGTTTTGTTTCTCTGTGTTTGGGTTTGAACTCAGAGCCTTGTTACAACACTAAGCATGCATTCTACCTCTAGGCTATATGTCCCCAGTTCCTCAACTTTCATTTAAGACATTTAGGTCAAAAAAAAAAAAATCTAACTTCCAGATACATGTTGGTCTTCTCTTATGGTAATTATGTGTTGAGCCTTTTCTTGTTATTATAACATTTGTCTGCTGGCCATGTGACCTAAGAGGGAAATTGAAGCTATTTAGTTTGGAGAAGACAATATCCAGGGCAGTCATGACAGTTGACTTCAGTTATCTAAGGGATTATTCAAGAGGAGAGGAAGTTGAGTCAAACAGTGTTGTTCTAGAGATACCATGAAGAACAATGAGTCGAAAACATGAGGAGGCAGGTTTTGGCAGCACATAAGAAACCGCTCCCCAACAATGAGCTGCATCCATAATGATAGGATGGGTCCTGGCATCCTTCTACTCTGGGAGTGATCAAGCACAGACAAGATGACTATCTCCAGGCAGGCCCATGGGTCAAGAGGTAATTCTGAGTTTGGCTCACCCTCAATTCTTTCCACCTCTGGCTTCTTCCCATTCACTGGAAGGGCACAGCACAGGTAAGAATGAATGCTTCAGTCCTTGAAGCCTGGAGGACTGTTAACACTCATCTGGGACATTTTAAAGATAATTCTGGTATTTGTGAGAAACTGGATAAGAAGGTCTGTGGTTCCTTTAGAATCCAAGGATGATGTGACTCAAAACACATTAACTTTGTTATTTAGCTACAAGAAAAAGGTTAAGGGAAATTAAATTTACATTAAAAATTGAACAAAAGATCCAGATGTGTTGCCTAAGGTTTCTATTGGGACCTTTGGATCAGTCAAATACTTAAAAATTTTTTTGAACATTTTTTTCTCCATCTTCTTCAGACAGAACTGCTGTATGCTATTAATTCCTAGCTTTAACCAAGCCCTTTGGGCAGTTAAAAAATTCAACTTGCCAACGTGTTTTTTATTAGTCATTGACATCAAATGATTTCAACAATGTTAATATTTTCCTTTGCTTTTTTGGCATTCACCAGCCAGGCAACCCAAGTGTTGTACTTGAATCTAATGGAGTCTGTTATGGTGTCCTTAGTAACCAGGGACTCTCCTCAGTGATTACAGAAAGGATAGGAAGGTTCCTATTGCTCGGAGCTAAATTCCTATTACTCTGCTATTTTCCTATTTCTCCTACAGGGTGGAATGAGGGAGGAAGTCATGCATTTGAGCAATGTTTTGGAAAGGAAATATTTATCTGTATCATATTGCTAAATGGCTTCCATTATAACAAGTCAAGAAATAGCCAGGGAACTATTTATAGAAGAGTTTCAACAGAGAGTGGCTAGTGCTATTTAAAATTTCTGGTTATTTCCACATACTTTGAATCATGGCCTTGGGTTAAGTGGCCTTGTCACTTAATGGTCATGAGAAACTGGGCCAGGCACATGGCATCTCCAAACCTTAGACACCATTGCATAGGGCTACAGTGGGGATCAAATGACATAACGTATAAATGACAGCATCTTACACTATGCTTGCACTGTAGTAATATCTGTCATTATCATTATTCCTTGAAGCATGTAACCTTTCACTAAAACACTAATGTATCTGTCTTAAAGATATTGTTGTCACTCTATAGAAAATGAATTGATACTTATTTGAAACAAAATTTTAAATAATTTTTAGATACAAGTTTTCTGTGTGACTGCCTTGATTGCCTTCTCATTTTGTATGGGCAGACAAAATTTAACAATGTCCTGAAAACAGACATGTGAATAGCTTGATCCTATCTCCTTCCAGAGCTGGCCTGGTTCCTTAGGGATGCTGCTCACATGGAAGGAGGTGAGAAGTATTCTGAGGCTGTCACACATGCCCTAGGGCAACACACTCTTGTCTCAACAAGAGCAAAGATGTCTACCCTGTGGTTGAAGTCTACCTGGGTCATCCTACCCTCTCTATAGAGAGAGCTTTATCACAAAGATGAAAATTTCATCTACATATGGCCACTGACACAATGTTCAGTACCTAGGATGTATGTATGAAAGAATTTGGTTTGATGGGGCTGGAGAGATGGCTCAGGGTTAAGAACACTGTCTGCTCTTCCAGAGGTCCTGGGTTTGGTTCTCAGCACCCACATTGTGGCTAACAACCATTGTTAACTCCAGTTCAGGGAATCCAACAACCTCTTCTGACCTCTGTGGGCACTGCAAGACCCAGGTACACTTACATGAAAACAATACACTCATACATACAAAATGAAATAAAAATAATAAAATTTAAAAAAGGATTTGAACCAGGTGTGGTGGCACATGCTTTTAATCTTAGCACTTGGGACGCAGAAGCTGGAGGATCTGTGAGTTTGAGGCCAGTGAGTACCAGGCCAGCTGGGGGTACAGGGAGACCCTGTCTCCAAAAGAAAAAAAAAAGGGAGGGGCTGGAGAGATGGCTTAGCAGTTAAGAGCACTGACTTGCAGAAGACCTGGGTTTGATTCTCAGCACCCACATGTTGGCTAACAACTGTCTGTAACTCCAATTCTGAGGGATCCAATGCCTTCTTCTGACCTCTGCAAACATTGCATGACATGGGTACATGTACATACATGCAGGCAATACACTCATACACATAAACTAGAAATAATAAATAAAATATTTTTTTAAAAAAGAATTTGGTTTGAATGCAGAAGACAAAGTTAAGTTTATCCTTTCAATCCTCTTCTAGTGCCCATAGTTAATAATGAAACCAGTAAAAGGATAATAGCATCTGGATACATCTTGGCTTACATCTTCTCTTTTGTCTTTTATTTATCTATCACCCCTCCCAGACTATTTTAAAGTCTAGAGATATCACCTGTGTGCTATGTTCCTTCCTGGGATGTACAGATCTTTGCTTTGGTGAGTCTTCCATGCTGTGTTGCAAACAGACCTTCTAGCCCTTAGCCCATATCCCACTGCTCAGTGGTGAAACCTAATTGTCAAATTGTATCTCCTGATACAGATGGAAAAGGAGCTACCAGAGCCCAGTGGACCTAATCTTTGTCAATTAGTAAGTAGTGAAATGGACTTGAACCAAGGTCTTTGCTGAATTTTGTTTTCAGTGATAGCAGGCTTCCCTTAATCAATAACACCATCCATTTTTTTGTGTTAATTAAAGGTAACCTAGAAAGGTAACATAACAGACATGGCAATAAAACAGTGGCTTTTGTTTTTGTTTTTGTTTTGTGTGATGTTGGGGGGCATTTATAATGTGGGTAGCTATGATTTTCCTAGGGAACATAGGGCATAAAGGAAAGCTTTGAGAAACCCAAGTAAAGATACAACCAGCAAGGTGTTGCATGCTTCCCCTTGCTCCTATCAGAGCATCCTGAGTTGGCCTTGGCAGTTATCATCACATTTCTGGGTCACATCGTGTGACAGAGAAAGTTGGTCATGTGAACCCGTCCTACAAAATATAGTGAATGAAAGGTGCAGCTTAGTTAGTCTCATTTCTCTTACTAAGGTGACAGGGAATAGTCAATACACAAACTCTTCAGACTCAGCATGACCTTGACCAAGCACCTCGATCTGTATGACCCCTGGTAGACGGCCAGGAGAGTCAGTATTCTGAAATCAGCATGGACACTTTTTTCCCCGTGCTTTGCAGTAGCTCTCAGATCTCAGTATCATTACTCATTTTATTTGATATAAAAACTGCTACACAATGCATTTTAATTACTCTGAAAACTCAAGAAGTTTGAGATTTCCAATAAGAAAAGCAATCTCAATAATCAAGCAATCTAATTTTATACAGGGGTATGACTTGCCGATAGTAAGAACCAAATCTCATTTTCTCTCTCTGTAAGAAAACAATTATTAGAGATAGAAATGGAGTTTGCAGTGCATATCATAGTTTCTAGAATGTTCATTTAATAGAAATTACAAATGAATACAAAAATGGTATTATACTTCGGAGTGGATTTCCACGAGAAGGGAGTACTTTCTAATAAAAAAGTTGTTCTAAATTTTTACCCTGAAGACAGTAAACTGCCCTTCCATTCCTGTGGTATACAGTCCACTACTGGGAATTTTCTAGAGAGAAATAAACACTTACTGACCATCTGCAGTACACCAGGCATAAATCTAGGAATTTCATATGCATTTGGCTCATTTAGTAGTTGTAGCAATTCAGTGAAGTAGAACTATTGTTAATCTCATTTAAAATGCTAATTCTAAGATATAGAAGTGTGTAATTTACTCAAAGGGTAAAGGCAAGTTATGATTCAAATCCACACAGACTGTCTGCACTCTACCATCTATCACTAGGGTGTAGGTCTTAGTGTCATGCCTAACATGGAGTATTCAGTGTCTACGCATATATTTCTAATGCAAGTGGAAGTGGTGTGCAACTTCTATGAAATCCTGATGCTACAAACTTGACCACAGGGTAAGAACTGGGAAGTCGGATGGGGTCATCCAAGCTTAGAATGACATAGAAGTGAATATTCTCTTACAGCCAAACTCTAGCTCTATCACTTTGGAAATACAGAGGTAAGAGCAGAGGAAAATAAAGAGATTTGCCACAATCCACAGCTAATAAAGCTTTAGGAAACAGTTCTCAGAATTAGGGTTTCCAACTCTTCATCTCAGCCCCGCCCCTCCCCGCCCCAGCCAATATAATGTTGTTCTCTGGCCATAAGGGCTTAAGGGCAGTGGGATGGGTATATGATTAGAACTCACAAGATACCTGAGATTCCTCAAGTCCAAGGCTCCAGTATCAGAAATAGTAGAATCAGGCAGGGAGCCTTCTCAAACATAGACAGTCAGGGAGCACTAGACTGTAATATGTGTATGTGTGTGTTGTGCATGTGTGTATATGTGGTTTGCAGATGATAAAAAGAAGAGTCTAGGTGACTGAGTAGGTGACTGAGGTTTTTTTTTTTTTTTTTTTGAGAATTCCATGCATGAGTATTGTCTTTTGCATTATTTCCATCCCTCTCAATCCCCCTCCAACTCCTCCCATGTCCCCCATTCCCTCTCCATTTCTTGTCTTCTTTGATTATCATTGTTACACACACACACACACACACACACACACACACACACACACACTTATAATGCACTGAGTTCATTTAATGGTGCTCCTGTGTACCTGTGTTGAGTGCTACCCACTTGGGATAGATAACCTCTCAGGGAGCTCGTCCCTGGAGAAAACGGATTCTCCCTCCCTCAGCATCCATTGATTGAGGAGGTACCCATCCACTTTGGCATGTGAACTGGTTTTTGTCATTGTACAGATCTCTTTAGACTACTACTGTGGAGATTTCACTGGTGCAGTTTCCCTATCATGTCTAGAATGCATGAACTAGCAGCTGATAACCATGTCCCTCCGGCTCTTAAATTCTTTCCACCCCAACTGTGATGTTCCCTGAGCTTTAGGTGTAGCAGTTGCATTGTAGATGCGTCACTCAGGACTGGGCACCTCACTTATTCTCTGAATTTGACCAGATGTGGAATTTCCTAATGTCTCCATCTGCTGCAAAAAGAAGCTTCTTTAATGAGTGGCAAGGGCTACATTTGTCTGTAAATATTAGGATTTGTATTTAGAATATATCAAGATGGCTTCTGGGAGGGAACAGAGAGTCTCTCTCAAGGCTAGATAAATCTCCAGGCTCCAGTGGAGGGATCCACGCTGAAGGACATTTGTATATAACAGAGTGCATTAAACTGGGGGGGGGGGGCGGCGAGGCAGTAAGGGGAGGTGTGGATAGGGGAAGAGATCTAAACATGCCATCAAATTATATTGTATGAAAACCTAAAAAATTTATTTAAAAATATTAAAAATGAAATTACAATGATGTAGGGCAGTGACAGAAGTAGATTTTTCTCCAGGGTGTATGACTTCTCCAGCCATGCATACTTGGCTATATTTATAGTTTACATGATTTCTGTCCCATTGAGTGGGCCTTAAGTACAACTAGACAGCTGTTGATTACCCCCTAAGATAAAAATGTCACTACTGCACCAATAGAGATAGTTTTCTGGACTTGTCATTGTTGTGGTCTTTACAACTGAGTAGCATCATTGATTTGTTTTCTCCCTTGGCAGCTTATATAGTTATTTTCTAATACTATGTGAGCTAGTCTTCAGGGAGGAGGCTTTCTGACCAGTTCTAGCTCAATTGTTTCAAGTCCTGAGTCCAAATTATGTCATGTCATCAGCAATAGGTTCTTACCTTCAAGTTCTAGAAAGCAATCAAAGCCTGCGTTCTTGGTAACTTGAAAGAAATAAGCTGGGGGCTGGGGATGTAGTTCAGTGGTAGAGTGCTGCCTAACATGCTTAAGGCCCTGGGTTCAAATCCCATCACTGCACCTTCTCCACCAAGAGACAACAAGCAGGATCAATATGAACCAGCAAACTTGCTTTGGCCGTGTCCTAGGCTATACTATATTGTACTATTAAATTTTTTCTGAGATTAAATGACAGTGTCTTCATATTCCTTCCTTTGTATAAAACAGCTTCATCTTTCTTACACAGCAAGCATTAATCAGATTGACCATCAGAAAGGACCTGAAGTGTAACAACTGCTTTCTTATTACTGGCTGAGTCCAACAAGAACAAAACTGAGTGCTTAAGGAGCTCATGCAAAAAAGAAATGTAGACAGTGAAGCTAGTGCCAAGCCTGCTCCATCTTCCAATATCAGATCACACCCTGAGAACAGAAAGAAGTGCACTGTCACACCTAACAGCACTGGTAGAAAGCTGTTTCCAGTCCAATTCTCCCTGGGGACAGAGAGAGCCATAGGGCCAAGCTGTACATGAAGCAATTTCATTTTCTCAGCCCCACCTTTACAGGTGCTGGTATCATTAGCCAACAGCCCTGACTGATGTGGGTGGAAAAGAACAGAAACCAGAGAGGAGAGATTATTCACGTGGTGAAAAGAATTCCCTTGTCTGCTTTGTGAAAATGACGCTAAGTTCCTTTAACATGATTACAAAAATAATGAAGAACTTTGCTAGGCAATTACTTTATAATTGGGCAGATTTATTTTATTTTTTCTGGGTCCAGCCTCCTTTTAAACTTATGGGCTTCCATCTAGAAACCAGTAAGTACTGGCCACCTGTGACTTATCTTGGTCATAAAGCAAAAGAATGTATTCAAGGACTGGGAAGCTGAGCCCCTAAGCAGTAAGGTGCCGCAATCACGTTCAAGGTATCATCCTGTAGTGATGTAGTAATGTTCCTGATGAATATTCACCTTTGAACCCTACTCTGCCCCTAATGAAGTGAGCCACAGAAGCACCATTTCAATGGGTACAAGAGCTGAACTTAAAATTCCACAGTGCTAAAGAAACATAAGTAGAAACTGGAAAATTATCATAAGATGGGGGTGGTGCTCATGCAACATGCTGTAGCTCCAGGTACTGTGTGAGAAAAGTTAGAGAAAGCAGGTAAGTGAGGAGTTCTCTGAACTGCATATTATTTTGCCATAAAACACAATGCTTGAAAACAATTACAATTTTACAGCAATCCTTAGGTTTAAAATTAAACACACTCTCATTCGAAGATGTTTGTTCTGTTAAAAGCAAGTGTGTGGAAGCAAGCTGTTTGAAAATTGCTGAGTGGCATGTAAGTTAATAGTGTAACTGATCTTATTATTTTAGATCTTGATTCCTCGTAAATAGAATTTTTGAGATCTTAATCAATTCTTGGCAATGAATCATCCCAGTACATGAGTTTATAGTAATAGTTTTAAGTTGAATGCTTTATAGCTGCAATTAAATGAGTAATTTGTCAATTCTTTAATTTTTCAATTGCTTTAATCTGACTTATCTGGAAATAAAAATGGTTTCATAGAGGCAAAAATCTCACATCAAGATTTCCACTATTTAAATTTAAATTTTCCTATCAGGTTCGTTGCAAGTGCTCTTTGAGAGTTACCTAAACCTAAAGTGATTGAAAGGTCAGGCATGGTGTTAGACATCTGCAGCAACTAAGGAGACTGAGAAAAGATGATTAAGTGGCCCCAGAGTTCAAGGTCAACCTGAATATCACAGAGAGATCCTACCTCTTAAAAAAGTAAAAGAGATTTTAAAAATAAGAAAGGAGAGGAGATGGAAGAAATAATAGTGGCTTCCCACACCTAATAATGTCACTGAAAGTCATTAGTCTCTCTGTATAAAAATAGTTTAGGGGGCTGGAGAGAGGGTTCAGTGGTTAAGAGCAGTAGCTGCTCCTGCAGAGGACCAAGGTTTGATTCTCAGCACCCACATGGCAGCTAACAACTGTCTGTAACTCCAGCTCCAGGGGATCCAAGACCTTCTTCTGTCTTCCAGGGGCATTGCATGACAGGGGTGCACTTACATACATGTAGGCATAACACATAAAATAAAAATAATGAATAAAATATTTAAAAGTAGTTTAGCATTTGGGGGAAGGTCTGAACATTAAGCAATGTTTGTAGCCTAAGTAGCTTCATTCCTCATCCTCCACATACCAGCTGCGATTTTAGTTATTTAAAAAAATCTGAGAGGGTGGGTTCCAACTTCCATCGGTGTAGCAGTCTGATCTCAGCAGATCGCTGTGAGTGCTGAGCTCTGGCCTCCCTCTGGCCTGCTTCTGGCCTGCTTCTGGCAGAGGGTCTGAGAACTCAGGGGACTGCCGGAGAGTGCCTGGATCCTGCCTCAAAGTGGTGGTGATCTTCCCCTAATTGTGCCATGCCCATTCCCCAACCTGAGATTTCCTGAGGCTTCTCTCAAGGCCCCAGGGCAGATCTGGCTTTGGTAAGCTAAGGCTGAGATCTTAGCAGACAGCCTGAGAGGGTGGGTTTCAACCTCCATTGGTATAGCAGCTCTGATCGCAGCAGACTGCAAGAGAGTGCTGGCCTCCCTCTGGCCTCCCTCTGGCATAGGGTCTGAGAATGCAAGGGACTGCTTGAGAGCAGCCAGATCCTGCCTCTACCTGGTGAAGGAAGCCTGAGTGTACCTGACTGGAACCCAAATCGGGCTTCTGTGGGTACTCCTGAATAGCTGATCTGAGTCTATCAGTTCCCTCCAAATTAAACCTG
Organism: Nannospalax galili; assembly: GCF_000622305.1. Taxonomy (NCBI): domain Eukaryota; kingdom Metazoa; phylum Chordata; class Mammalia; order Rodentia; family Spalacidae; genus Nannospalax; species Nannospalax galili. The sequence goes on from NW_008329666.1 coordinate 1,591,201, forward strand.
AGAGAACCTGAACCCTGTACCAACCAGCTTTACATAACCAACAAAGAAAGGATCTAGGCACCTGGATAATACAAACAGAAGCATACTTCAACTTAATTCTCATATCAGAATCATAAACAACAAAAGAAATTCACATGCCAGAATCACAACAAAATAATAATAAAATGGAAAGCCAAAACACTATGTCCCCACCAAACTCCACCAATCCTGTAGAAGAGTTCTACAAGAAGAACCCCCTAGAGATAACTCAGAACACTGAATTTAAAAGAATAGTCATAAACATGATCAAGGAATTCAACGAATTTAAATAACACATGAACAAATCAAAGAACTAAAAGAAGATAGGGATAAACTTCTGAATGAATTCACAAAAGAGATAGAAACATTGAAGAAAACTCAGGCAGAAATGAAGAAGAAAGTTCAAAACTCAATAAGCCAACTTGAAACAAGGGAAAGCCTCATGGTTAGAATGAATGAAATGGAAAAGAGAATATCAACACTGGAGGATAAAGTTGAAGAATCACGCAGGCAAAGATTATGGAAAATTTTTTTTTAAACACAGGAATAGAATATGCAAGAGATGTGGGACACCATGAAAAGACCAAATCTATGGATCATAGGAATAGAGGAAGGAGAAGAATTTCAGGTTAATGTTGTTGACCAGATCTTAAACAGGATTGTAGAAGAGAATTTGCAGAAATTAAGGAAAGACATCCCCATACAAATACAGGAAGCACATAGAACACCAAATAGAAAAGATCAGAAAAGAAACTCCCCATGACATATCATAATAAAATCACTAAATGTACAGAACAAAGAGAGAATACTGAAAGCAGCAAAAGAAAAACAACAAGTCACATAGGAAAGCCCATCAGAATTACAGCTGACTTATCAATGCAAACTATGAAAGCCAGAAGAGCCTGGACCAAGGTATTTCCAGTTCTACATGAATAGATGCCAGTCCAGAATATTTACACAGCAAAAATGTCTATTATAGTTGAGGGGGAAAGAAAAATCTTCCATGACACAAATATCCTGAAAGAATGCAAATCCACAAAACCAGCCCTTCAAGGAATACTTGAAGCAACATAGAGAACAGAGAGAGAAACAACTATACCCCTGGGCAATGAAAGAAAATAAATAAAGATATAATCGAGGAAACACAAAATTAGAGAACACAAACAGCAATCAAAATATCTGCAACCAATACACACCTTTCAATAATAACCTTAAAATCAATGGAATGAACTACCCAGTCAAAAA
>NW_008329666.1:1592636-1594091 GCF_000622305.1 Nannospalax galili
TCGCCAGACACCAGAAATGGAGACAGAGTGAAAGATGATTAGGTACATTAATGGATACCATACATCAAATGTACATAACAGATATCTTCTGAATATTCCACCCAAGCACCAAAAAAAACACACTTTCTACTCATCACCCCATGGAATTTTTTTCAAAAATTGACCATATACTGGGCCACAAAACAAACCTCAACAAATACAAAAAAATTTAAGTAATTCCATGCTCAAAATCAACACTGGACAAAGCCCTAGTCACTACACAAACTCATGGTGATTGAACAACATACTCCTAAACAATGAGTGGGTCAAAGGAGAAATTAAGAAAGAAATAAAAAATTCCTGGAATTCAAAGAAAAGGACAATGCAGTACAACACAACCTCTGGGACACTTTAAAAGCAGTCCTAAGAGGGAAGTTTATAGCTCTAAGTGCCTACATTAAAAAATTAGAAAGAGCCCAAATAAATGACCTGACACTGCAACTCAAGACACTGGAAAGGCAAGAACAAATGAAACTCAATCCCAGCAGAAGAGAAGAAATAACAAAAATCAGAGCAGAAATGGATGAAATAGAAACAAAGAAAACAATACAAAGAATCAACGAATCTAAGAGCTGGTTCTTTGAAAAGCTAAACAAGATAGACAGATCCTTAGTCCAGGTAACCAAAAGAAAGATTGAGCAAATCCAAATCAACAAAATCAGAGATGAAAGGGGAAACATCACAAAAGACACCCAAAAGATTCAGAGCATTATAAGGGGATATTTAAAAAACCTATAGCTAATAAATTTGCAAATCTAAATGAAATGGATGGATATCTAAAATCACAAGAACCACCAAAGTTAAACCAAGAAGAGATCAACAGTTTAAACAGACCCGTAACATATAAGGAAATTGAAACAGTAATACAGAACTTCCCAATTAACAAAAGCCAAGCTCCAGATGGAATTACAGCAGAATTCTACCAGACATTTAAAGAAGACCTCCAGCTAGTACTACTTAACTTATTCAAAATGATAGAAAAAGAGGGAGAACTCCCAAATTCCTTTTATGAAGCCAGCATCACTCTAATACCCAAACCAGGTAAAGACACAACCAAAAAAGAAAACTATAGATCCATATCCTTAATGAACACAGATGCAAAAATTTTCAACAAAATACTTGCAAACTGCACATCAAAAAGACCATTCACCATGATCAAGTAGGCCTTATCTAAGAGATGCAGGGATGGTTCAATATACACAAGTCAATAAATGTCATTAATCATATAAATGGACTCAAAGACAAAAACCACATTATCTCAATAGATGCAGAAAAGGCTTTTGACAAAATTCAGCATGCATGGCTCACCTGCCCTCAGGCCTCTCTTGGGGTAAGTCTATCACGCAGCGCCTTGACTCCCCCAGTCACGTTCACCCTTCCATCTCCCCCGCTGTTCTCTACTCCTAGCTTGGGCCC
>NW_008329666.1:1594187-1594761 GCF_000622305.1 Nannospalax galili
ATTGCGCTCTCGGGGTGGGTCCATCGCGGAGCCCTCCGAGCCTTGACTCCCCCAGCCTCATTCACCCTTCCATCTCCCCCACTGTTCTCTGCTCCTGGTTTGGGCCCTGCGCCATTCCTGGTCTTGGGTCCCCAGATACCTGGGGAACCCGTGCTGCTTCCTGATCCTTTTTGCCCAGGCCAGCTTGGTGCCTTCCTTGCGCTCCAGGAGCACTGCTTCGGGACCTGGCCCTGTCCTCACCTTTCCCTGCTTCCCTGGACCTGCACCACCGGCTAACTCTCCTGGCCTGCTTTCCTGCCCTCAGGCTTCTCTTGGGGTAAGTCTATCGCAAAGCGCAGCCCTCCGCCCCTTGACTCCCCCAGCCGCGTTCACCCTTCCATCTCCCCCGCTGTTCTCTACTCCTAGTTTGGGCCCTGCGCCATTCCTAGTCTTGGGTCCCCAGACACCTGGGGAACCAATACTGCTTCCTGATCTTTTTCACGCAGACCAACTTAGTGCCTTCCTTGGGACCCAGGAGCACTGCTTCTGGATCTGGCCCCGCCCTCACCTCCCTCTACTTCCCTGGTCCTGCAAC
>NW_008329666.1:1600443-1608520 GCF_000622305.1 Nannospalax galili
AAATTTAACATGCATTTATGTTCAAAGTCCTAGAGGGAATTGGACTGGAGGGAACATACCTCAACATATTTAAAGCCATTTATAATAAACCCACAGCCAACATCATTCTTGATGGAGAAAAACTGGAAGCATTCCCATTGAAATCAGGAACAAGACAAGGCTTTCCACTAGCTCCATTCCTTTTCAACATAGTGCTTGAAACTCTTGGTAGAACAAAAAGACAGGAGAAGGAAATTAATTACTATCTCCATTCCTTTTCAACATAGTGCTTGAAACTCTTGGTAGAACAAAAAGACAGGAGAAGGAAATTAAAGGAGTACTAATTGGAAAAGGAGAGGTCAAACTATCACTTTTTGTGGATGATATCATACTATACCTAAGAGATCCCAAAGTTCCACCAGAAAACTCCTAGAACTGATCAACACTTTTAGTATAGTGGCAGGTTATAAAATCAATCTACAAAAATCAGTAGACTTTCGATATACCAATAACAAGCAATTGGAGAAAGAATACAGGGAAATGCTCCCATTCATAATTGCTGCAAAAAAAAAGTCTTGGAATAAATATGACCAAAGATACCAAGGATCCCTATGATGAAAAATTTAAATTGTTAAAAGAGAGTGAGGAAGACACCAGGAGACGGAAGGACCTCCCATGCCAATGGATTAGAAGAATTAATACTGTGAAAATGACCATCCTACCAAAAGCAATATATAGATTCAATGCAATCCCAATCAAAATTCCCATGACATCCTTCATAGAATTAGAAAAAAAGAATCCTTAAATTTGTATGGAGCCACAAAATACCCTAGATAGCCTAAGCAACCCTGAGCACAAAGAGCAATTCTGGGGGGATTACTATACCAGACCTCAAAGTATACTACAAAGCTATAGTCTTAAAAACAGCATGGTACTGGCACAAAAATAAACACATAGATCAATGGAACATCATTGAAGATCCAAACCCAAGTACATGCAATTTCAAAGCGACTCAATATTTGACAAATGTGCCAAGAACACACAGTGGACTAAAGACAGCATCTTCAACAAATGGTGCTGGCAAAACTGGATCTCCACCTATAGAAGAATGAAACTAGATCCTTATCTTTCACCTTGCACAAAAGTCAACACCAAATGGATAAAAGACTTCAGTGTGAAACTGGAAACCCTGAAAGTATTAGAAGAAAACATTGGCAGTAACTTACAAGATACAGATGAAGGAAAGGATTTTCTAAATCAGACAAAAGTTGCTCAGGAATTAACATCAGCAATCAACAAGTGGGACCTCATTAAATCTAAAAGCTTCTGACCGCAAAAGAAATAATCAGAAAGGTCAAGAGAAAACCCACAGAATGGGAAAAAACCTTCAGCAGTGACACATCTGACAGAGGTTTAACATCCAGAATATATACAGAATTCAAAAAACAAAGAAGCGAGAAACCAAATGATCCAATTAAAAGATGGGCTAAAGAGCTAAACAGAAAGTTCTCAAAGGAAGGAATTAAGATGGCTAAGAAACATCTAGTTTTCAACATCATTAGTAATTAGGGAAATGCAAATTAAAACCAACCTAAGGTATCACCTTACCCCAATCAGACTGGCTAGGGGCAAGAGAACAAATGATACCAAATGCTGGCCAGGATTTGGAGAAAGGGGAACGCTCATTCATTGCTAGTGAGATTGCAAACTTGTGCAGCCTCTATGGAAAACAGTGTGGAGAACTCTTTAAAAACTAAAAATGAACCTACCATATGACCTGGGTATACCACTCCTTGGCATATACACAAAAGACTCATCCTATTATAGAGACACCTGTACAACCATGTTTGTTGTTGCTCTTTTCACAATAGCTAAGAGATGGAAGCAACCTAAGTGCCCCTCAACTGACTAATGGTTAATAAAAATGTGACATGTTTACACAGCGGAGTTCTATTCAGCAATAAAGAAAGATGAAATAATGAAATTTACAGGTAAATGGATGGATGTAGAAACTGTTATACTAAGTGCAAAGTAACACTCAGAAAAACAAATGACATATGTTCTCCCTCATATGTGGATCCTAGCACCAAATCCTTTTAAATTCCAGGTCCTTTTAATAAGATGATGCTATACAGCAGTCCCTTCTGCATGAGATAACTACCATCATCACGATTTTAACTGTGCCTAATCACTAAACATCGTCACAGCTGGGCTTGTTGATGGTTGTGCTCATTCATTAAAGGAGGGCCAAGCAGAGTCATTGGACCCTCACAGGATTATTCAGCCACTCTTCCCAGTCACCTGTATGAGTTTGGGGAGGGCTAAAGTATACAATCTGGGGAAGTCTAGGAAGAAAAGGCATGACCCATGTGCATACCCTCAGGTCATACATATACCTCAGCAACCCCTCAGTTATCTTAGTAAGTAAGCTCAATAAATTCCTTGGTTCCCCAGTAAAGTTTAATCAAATATTGGCTTGACACTTGAACCTTGAGAGGTAATAAGCATTGCTCAGCATCCCCAGGAATAGAAGTCTCAACAACAGATGGAAAATTTATTTGTTAATGCTATTATGTCTCATAATTATTTTAAAAAAAATAGAAAATGAGAATGTAAAAGATGTTAAAAGGATATGGGAATGGAGATATTTTCCAAAATGGACAGAAAAAAATGAGAAAGCCTAAGCAAGTGATAAAGGTCTGCATAGGTTTGTTATGATATATAAAGGATGAGACAAAAATAATATACACCTAATCTTAAAATTTCTAAGGTTATAGTTTAGTCAACTAGTTTAAGGAAAAAAATATATAGTCAAGGTTTATCTGAGAACACTTGGTTTTTCTACCCAAGCTTTATCTACATGGTAATTTGCCTTGTCTACATAGCACATGATGATTAAAAGTACCAGACTGGTGGAATTAACCTTATTGGATGTTTAACAGCCATAGTTTGAGGTCTATATTAATGTGGTCAGAGGGGCTTAAAGGACAGTTTTTGCCCTCCATGGTCCACTAAGTTCCAGGGGACCATGGAACATCTCTCAAGATGTCTTATAAATGGTGAGTCACCTATCCTCTTGTTCAGGGAGGTCATGGAGACCCCACGAGATGGACTTGAACCAGTGTCCAGCCTACAAAGAGGCAGGTCAACTCAGAGGAAACATTTCATTCATGCTTCTAAGTGAAACCAGACATGGCCGAGCAGGACCTTTGACTTGTCTTCACATAGATGGAACTGGTAAAAGAAAGGAGCCAGGAGTTCCTTCCAAGCCCATGTGACCCCAGAGGGACAGATCCTCAAATGACCTAAAGTATAAAAATAAATTGATTTATTTGGGCCAACTCTATGGGCTTAAACACCCAAAAGGAAAGTATAACCAAAGAATAAAGTCATAATTATACTTCTTTAAGAGTTCAAGGGATTACACTGCCCAGACATTAGGCTGAAGTCTATATAAAAAGTTATTTAGACAGTTATTTCTTGTTGATGGCTTTGTTCCTAACCAGATAGTGCTGCTCAGATGTAAGACTTCAAATCTTGGTCTCCAACACTGTAGTGCCCAACTGTAGCTAAGGGAGATAACCAGCTATTATTCTAAAATGATGGATAAATTTGTTTTCTCCCCCTATCTAGAAGCCTTTGAGAGGGAACTGACACTGATTCTAACCACTCCAACAGCTATCAAAATACCTGAAAGCAAATCCTGAATCCATCACTCTCGAGTCCAGCCTGGAAGACAAAAGAAAAATGAGCAGGAACCTAATAGAGGGATGTTTTTGGAAGCCCTTGTCAAGAAATTCCAATGGACTCTCCTATGAACATTTGAAATTTGCCCTGTTCTGACTTTTTCTAGTTCCCTGTGTAGAACCTGTAATGCTAATTACTCTTGCCTTTACTTCTTCACATTTCCTATTCATGATTCAAGGACTTTCTGCCCTTAGAGACAAGACTTATGCAATTTGGGAGTCTTTTAGATAGACCCACTGAAGGACTACTCCAATTGCCTCACCCTGCATCCCTGTTCAGCATGGAAGAAGACAGAGCAGTCAGTGTCCCGATTCCCTATTGGCAATTTGGGTAACCCCTTCAGAGGATGGCATGTTAAGAATAGGAGACTGGAATTGGCTACGCAGTTAAAGAGATCCCAAAGGAATGTAGCTAGTTTCTAGGCTAAAAGTCAAAATGTTGTCCTTGGGCCTCTTAGCAACATACTCCATTCCAAAGGCCAAAAATATTGAAAGTATTTTGGAGCTTGTATCTAATCCTTAAAAGATTTTAGGGTTAGCTCTTCAGAGATGGGAATGTTAGAGTAGCCAAAAGCCCCATAAAAGAATAAATAATCAAAGAGTAAGAAAGAGTACATGAATAACAGAAAAAAGTGATGGGGAGATGTGGGAGGAGTTAGAGGGCAGGGAGTGGGCACGGATTTGATCCAAACACCTTATATGCATCTATGAAATTCTCAATAAATTATTTATTTAAACAAATCTATACTGCTTAGAGAAGCGCTGTAGTTTACATCATGAATCCACATTTCTTGGTGTTGAGGCAAGAATATTGGGATTTATGCATTACATTATACAATGCATAATATATTATAAAGCAGTGCTAAAAACAAAACCAAAGCCACTTTCAAAATCTGATATTGAGTGTGAACTGGTATACACAGCATGACGGGAGGAGAGATGTGCTCAATACCTGTGGATAGTGTTTAAGAAGGGAGGGAAGGTGTGCTGATGGTGTAAGCTTCTGCTTTGAAGATGTTAACATGCCTCAGAATGCATATTTCAACAAGTCGAAACAAATGTCCTTGCTAGAAAACAACTCATCTAATATAATCATTCCTTGTGTTTGTTAGATTCAAGGGTCTGCCTTACCTGTTAACTCTTTACAAGGTGTCTTTTCTAATTCTATTACAAATCTAGCAGTGTATTGGTAAAACATGAAACTGAACTCTCAGGGTCTGTAAGTCCTGCCTGGTCATCTTCTGTGCCTGATTGTCCTCTGTGCCTGATCCACCAGCACTCCTCCCAGATGTGCCAGGATAACAGGTAGGGAGGGGAATGTGTAGACTTGGCTGAGAACCAAGAGCCTCATCTCTTAGTAGTGATTTGTGTCATAATTTCCCACAGCCTGAGATCATACGATTTAGGGATCATTTTGTAAGCTGTTTATCAATAAAAGATTGAAAATTTCTCAACTCAGACATGATGAGTTGCCTTCTTTGGTCCTGACCCAGAAAACCCATGGGAATCATATTCAGTGAGTTCTGATTTGGACTTGAATTTCCAAGTTATTTTTTCAAAGAGTGGGAGCAATGCTAGCTTGACAGAAATACATATTTGGAGCACTCAGGACTGAATCCAAAATCCCAGAGATAAGCCAGCCAAGCCTCTATAAAACCCAAAATCAGGATATGCATAAGTAATCATTTGTTTTGCTTTGGGGGTTTTGGATTTTTTGTTGTTTTGTTTTGTTTTGAGATAGGCTCTCCCTGTAAACCCAGCTGACCTGGAGTTCTTTATGTAGACCAGGCTTACCCAGATCTCACAGAGATCTGCCTGCCTCTGCTCCCCAGTGCTGGGATTAATAGGCATCTGCCACCATGATCAGCCTTTTTTGTTTGTTTCTTTTGTGACAGGGTCTCCCTGTTTCCCTGGTTGGCCGGGAACTCACTATGTAGGCCAGGTTGGCCTTGAAATCACAGAGCTCTTCCTGCCTCTGCCTCCAGGATACTGGAATTAAGGAGTCACCACCACTCTGGCCCCAAGAAATAAATATTTTTATTATACAAAAGAATGAAAAGATGAATAAGATGCTCCCTAATTTTGTTCACATGCCCAAGTTGAAATTGACTTCCCTGGGCTTTTACTCAGTTCTGCAGTGCCTTATGTAAAGGGACAATCCACTTCCCTGAGTTACAAATGTGCATGGCTTTCAACTGGAAGGCGTTATCACAGCACGAAGGTTCAGGGGTGCTAAGTAAAGGCATATTGCTGTGCTACTGATTTCCAGGTCTCTTTCATCTTGCAAAACCAAAAAGAATACCCCCACTTCCTCCTCCTTCCTGCTCCTGGGAACCACAATTTCCTTTTCTGCTTTTAAGAATTTGATTGTTCTAGGTACCTCAAGTAAATAAGATTGTGTACTCTTGGATTTATTTTACTTAGCATACTGTCTTCAAGGTTCATTTATGTTGTGTGTTCTGGAATTTTCTTCACTTTAAAGCTAAATAATAGTCTGTGGTATGTACAGATCATATTTTTTCTTTTATTTATTGTTATTTTGTGTATATATGTGTACATGCATGATGTGGGGGTGGAGGGGTGTATGTCACAGCTCATGTGTGGAGGTCAGTGGACAATACTGAGTAGGCATTGCTCTCTTTCCAACTTTATGTGGGTTCCGGGTATAAACTCAAGTCACCAAGCCTTCAAGGCAAAACTCTTTACCCACTGAGCCATCTTGCTAGCCCGAGATCACATTGTGTTTATCGAGTCATTCATCTATGGGCACTTGGGTTGATCCTACCTATTGTAAGATATAGCAGAACAATGGGAAGACAGAAGTCATCTTAGATCTTATTACATGATTCTGGTGGAGCAATTTTTTGTTGACATAGTTGTGCATATTTTGTTGTTGATTTTTTTGAAACAGAGCCATGCTATATAGCCCAGACTGGTCTTGAACTTATGGCAATCCTCCTGCTTCAGTCTCCTAAGTGCTGGCAAGCATGTGCCATCATGCTCAGCTCAGTAACTGTACAATTTTTAGGGTATGATACAATTTTTTGATACATGTACATAATGTGCAGTGATCAAATCAGGCTAATTAGCATACCCATCACTTTAACCGTGGACCATTTCTTTGTGTTCTGAACTTTCAAACTTCTCTCTTCTATTTCATAAATAATAAATAAATAACAAATCATTGTAAACTACTGTAACTCCACTGGACCACTGAAACTTATTCCTCCTTATGTAACTGTATTTTTTGAGACACAGTCTCACTATAGCCTCAGCTGGTCTGGAACTCACTATGTAGACCAGGCTGGCCTCACAGACACCCTCCTGCCTCTGCCTCCTGAGTGCTGGGGTTAAAGGCACGTGCCACCATGCCTGGATCTTCTCTTTGAGACAGGGCCTCTCATAACTGAATTTTAACTTATTTTTAATCCAATCTTTCTTTATCCCCTCTACTGTGCTCCCATCCTAGGGTCTAGTAATTACTGTCCTACTCTTTACTTTCAGGAAGTGAGTATATTAGCTTCCACATGAGTGAGAACATGAAGCAGTTGCCTTTCTGTAGCTCACTTATTTCACTTAACATAGTGTCCCCAAGTACCACTCATGTTGTAACAAATGACAGAATTTCATTCTTTTTTATAGTTGAATCATATTTAATTGGGATTATTTATGATTCATCCATATATTGGTAGATACCTTAGATGATATCTTCTTTTGGCTACAGTGAATAGAGCTGAAGTAACCTTAAAAGAGTAGGTAGTACATTCGTTATATTTCTGTTGCTGTGATAAAACGCCATGACCAAGGACTTATAGAAGGAAGAGTTTTATTTGGCTTACTCTTCCAGAGGGAGAGTCCGTAATGGTGGGACAGACCTGGTGGCAGAGGTGGCTGGAACAGCAAGCTGAGCTTTCACATCTTCAAGTAGGCACAAGAAAGAAAAAAACGACTGGAAATCTGGCAAGGTTAAGGACTCTCAAAGACTGGCCCCAGTAAGGGGCTTCCTCCAGCATAGCCACATCTAAAGATTCCATGACCCTCGCCAAACAGTGCCATGAACTGGGGACCAAGTGTCCAAATACTTGGGCCTATGGGGGAACATTCTCCTTCACACCACCACAGGTATCCCATTGGTCTATCACTTTTGTTTCTTTTGGATATATACCCAGTAGTGTGATTCCTGGACTGTATATTAATTCCGTTTCTGTTTTTCAATGAGCCTCCATACTGTTTCCAATCAATAGTACATAAGTTCCCCTTTCTTCTCATCTGTTATTTTTTTGAATAAATTAAGTAGTATTGGATGTAGATCTTCTTTAAATGTCTGATAGAATTCTGCTGTAAATCCATCT
>NW_008329666.1:1608651-1613584 GCF_000622305.1 Nannospalax galili
GGGCTTTTTTAGTTGGGAGGTTTTGTATTACTGTTTCAATTTCTTTTTCTGTTATGGGTCTGTTTAAGCTGTTGATCTCTTCTTGGTTTAGTTTTGGTGGTTCCCATGCCTTTAGATATGTCATCTGTTATTTTTTATTGTAGATTTTCCAAGATGAGGTCCTATTATTTGATCTGCATTCCTTGATGATTAGTGATGTTGCACGTCTTTCACATACTTGTTTTAGTTTGCCTCTTTGTCACTAAATACTTCTTTGTTGATAAAATACTCACCAAAAGCAAGTTGAGGAGGAAAAGGTTTACCACATCTTCCAGCTCACAGCCCATCATCAAGGGATGCCAAGGCAGGAACTTAAGGCAAGAACCTGAAAGCAGGAACTGAAGAGGAGAACAGAGGAGCACTGGTCTTCAGTTGGGGTTCCTTCTTCCCAGTGACTCTAGTTCACATCAAGTTGACAAGAGCTAACCAACAGACTTGTATGCCAATTTTTAAAGAGATATCTGTTTACGTTATGTAATTATTGTATTTGTTGAGATTTTTTTAGTTCCTTACATATTAATCTCTCTTCTGATGAATGGTTTACGAATATTTCTTTTTCTGTTGTTTGTCTATTCATTTGCTTGACTATTTTCTTTGATATGAAGAGCCTTTTTAGTTTGACACAATCATATAGATTAATAACATATAATCTTATAACTTAATAACTCTTCTTTATAAAGAAAGGAGGTTTATTTAGCTTAGAGTTCTGAAAGTCTGAAAGTATGACACTGATGTGAGCCCAATTCTGGTGAGAAATTCATGGTGGATGGTGTCATAATGGTGGGAATTTGTGCAGGAGGGAGAGGTCTCATCACTTTTCAGGAAGCCTAATAGGCTGTGAAGTGTCCAGGCTTCCTGTCTTCTCACAGGATGTAGTGTGCCACAAGAACTATGACAATATCTCCGAGAAGTCCGCTGCTAGTGATCGCTGTGAATTCCCACGTCTTCAAGATGTCCCGTCTCCCAACATCTCCACATTGAGGACCAAGTCTTGTCTTTATAGGACAAATCACACTCAAGCTGTATAGCAAATCCTATCCATCTGTTTTGGCTTTTGTTAAGCATGCTTTGGTGATCGTATCACACCCCCCCAAAAGTTATGTCTTATAATTTACTTATTTAATTTTTAAGATTTAAAAATTTATTTTTTAAAATTCTATGTGTATGAGTATTTTGCCTATAAGTATGTAAGTGCACCCATGATGTGCAGTGCCTGCAGGGGCCAAAAGAGGATGTCAGATCTCCTGAAACTGCAGTTACAGAAAGTAGTTAGCTGCTGTGTAGGTGCTGAGAACTAATCCTGGGTCCTCTGCAAGAGCAGCCAGTGCTCTTAACCTCTGAGCCATCTTTCCAGCCCCTATGGTGACTTTTTAAATCACAGATTTACAAATTAGCTTTTCCTTATAGGTCTGACCTAGAGTCTCATAATGGACAGTTCTATGTGCTGCCATTATGGTTTTTATTTGGAAATGCAAAACTCAGGACAAGAGAAGGCTGGGCTCATTTTGCAACCATAATGCACCATCCACTGCATTAGCCTAGGAAACTGGTGAGTTTTATAAGGATCTGAAGGTTGCTAGGAACACATAGGAGCTTGCTATCAGGCAGGTGAGTTCAGTAATGAGCATTCTCTCATTTGCGCTTTCAGAATGGATGTGACAAGGTCCCTTCGTCTGTCTTCCTCACAAATACAGATGCTCAAGTTTCTTTCCAGTCCTGAAGTTTAGATATGGGACTTTCATCAAGTTTTTAGTCTTTCTGGTTGGTTCTGTGAAGGCCAACTAGAGGAGACTCTAGACAAGATCCAGGTGCTGACCCCAAGACTGCAATGCATATGTCTGTGATTGCATACATGACCACACTTAGGAAGCATGAGTATGTCTGGGGGAAGTAGGGACAACTTCAGAAAGTTGCATGTGGGAAGTTCCCATGGAAACATGGTCCAGGTGGTATCAGTGGTCTTCTGTAGATGGCCAGTTTCAGCTTTAGAGAGAAAAATATGAAAGCAAAGGAATCTCTTGTATCAAAAATCATAAGTTGTCAGTACAGTTAAGGAACTTGTAGACCATTACAGAGTCTTTTATTAAAGATGAAGAAATATAACCAAAGTGTCAACCTGCACCAAGTTATTCAAAACTCTAGCACCTCTTCCCCTGTAGTTTAGAGCAAAGCAGCCCTGTCTTCTGATTCTCATTTTCCATTCACAGCTTTTTGAAACTCTCTGCACACCAGAATAGCTAAGGAAAATTCCTACACATGTTTTCACAGTCAATGCATTGTTCAGAGCCATTTTAATGACTTTGATAAGCTTCAAAGAAATCTATCAGAGGAGAATTCTAAGTCCTTTCCATAACTACAACAACAGAGGGATCTGATGCAAGTATTCATGGCTTTCTCCAATGCCAAGTGGAAAAATTTAAACCACCTTGGTTTATAAATGGATGAATAAACTCATGCTGATTAGATGCTTTGAGCCTTAAATGTTCAAAGTGAGGTAGAAAACAGTTTCTTAAAGAATATTTTAGGAAAATCTCCTTTTTAAAGCTTTAAGTTTTAAGTTTATTTTTCTTATTTAAAAAGTAACCCAGAGATAGGTGGAGCAGCACAGCACTGTAATCCTGGCACTTAGGAGATAGAAGCAGGAGGATCAAGGGTTCAAGACCATCCTCAGCTACATAGCAAGTCTAAGGCCAGCCTGGGCTGCATGAGATCCCATCTTAAAAAATAAAATTACTGATAATAGAGCACTCTGAAAGGATTTTTCATGTACAAATATGTATGTGTGTGTGCATGTGTGCATGTGTGTATGTGTGTATGTGTGTGTATGTGTGTATGCAGAAACGGTTTGTGTGGTAGCTAAATAAGTGATCTACCACTGAGACACAATCTTGGTCCAAATCTAAACACATCTTAAACATTTATGCAGAGATATATAGCTCAGTTGGTAGAGCACTCTCCTGGTATCCATGAGTTCCTGGCCTCAATCCTCAATACTGGAAAAAGGCATTTAGAAAAAGAACAGATCTGAAAAAGAGCCAAGTACAATTTTGAGAGTGACTGAAAGCTATGATGATTGAGAAAGTTTGTGTCCTATGGTTATAGGACTGATGTCACAGACAACATGCTTGGTAAACTGACATTGAATATGGAGGAAATCATGAGAAGCTAGAGAAGAAGAGAAAACATATGGAAGAGCATCCCCAAACAGAGTAGGGCAGGGACATCTGAAGACACTTGCAAATGTTGGACTTACTGTGTGTCTGTACTCTATCCTTGTCTCTGTGGAGGTCACTGAATGTGCAGAGTGGATAGGCTTCTGACCTCTGAGCTTTTGTAGGTTGGAACTATAAGGGGACAAATGGATGGATAGATGAACCATTTATCTGTTTGTCACATGTACACTCAGCATACAGGGAACACTGGGGTAGGACAATCACAGTCCATCCGTGGTGTTTAGAATGTAATTATGGAAACAAACTTGGAACTATACACACAATTCAGTTGCTGACTGTGACAACTGTGAAGAAGTGACATAGTATTCTCAGGATTGTTATAAACAAAGTGACTCCACTAAGGAAACTGGGAAAGTTTTTCCTGGTTTAAGGAAACATGCAGGGTAAGACGATAAATAGATCTAAAAGCTGAAAGAAAAGCACATCAAATTGGAGGGAACAGAAGGTGTAACAACTTGTGATGGAAGGAGGAAGGAAAACACAAGACTCTTGGAGAAACACAGTAGGCCTCCAGCCATGAGAGTGAGAGGCCATAGCGATAGATGGGAGCTTGGTGGGTGATGTCAAAAGCAACAAGAGGTAACTAAAATAATTTATGCAAGTGATCACTATGATAAGATTTATAATCTAGTAATTGTAATAGTGAACATTTATTCAACATATACTATGTCCTAGGCCTCATTTTCAGTCTTTTTCAAGTATTATCTTATTCACATACTCAATAGCCTATGGGAAAGACACTACTGCTGTTTCCATACAAACAAACAGACTTGGAGTTGTCACTCTGAGGGTTAATTATATACACAAGCTTTGCTGGACTACAGTGTCCAGTTGTTTGGTCAAATACTAGCCTTGGTGCTTGTGAATATGATTAACGTTTACAGTCAGTTGACTTTAAGTAGATTGCCCTCCATAATGTGGGTGAGCCCCAAACAATCATTCAAAGCCCTTAAGAAGAAAGACTGAAGTTTCCTGAAGAAGAAGCAATTCTGCCTGAAGACAACACCATAGAAACTGTCTGAGTTTGCAGCCCACTGCTCCACACTGCAGGTTTAGAACTCAGAACGACAACATCAACTCTACCTTGAATTTTCAGTTTGTGTCAGCTCTACAGATCTATGTGCTTGAAATTTAACAGCCTCCTGTAATACGTGAGTCAATTCCTCAATATCATTATCTTTCTCCTTTCTCTTTCTTTTTTCTCTCTCTGCCTCTCCTATCAATATATACATCTACACTGTAAATTTCAGTGAACAGATTCATGTAAGCCAAGCAAGAATGGATTCAGGTGCTCTGGGATGGCAAGAAGGAAATGAATTCAGTAACTTAGGTGTTTTATAATGGGACCAGAGCAGAAGTTGAGAGAAGAGTACGGATTGTAGAGATACTCATAAGTCACTTGCAGTAGGATTAGGTTGATGGTTTGAATAGGGAGGCAGGGGTGAAGGAGACGTGAAGGATAAGCTCTATTCCTCAGTTTACATAAGTGGAAGGATTACAGTGTTGCTTAGCCAGTTGAGGAGCACTGTAGGATCAACCATGTAGCGTGAGTAAGAGTTCATGTCTGTGGTGGGGTGGTGATGGTATCATGGAGATGTAACTTTGAGTTGAAGAATGTTAAAATGGTTGACTCTGTAGAGACCAAGCATGCACTATATATA
>NW_008329666.1:1613644-1628203 GCF_000622305.1 Nannospalax galili
AAAAAACCTCATATACATAAAATAAAAATAACTTTTTAACTTCCCCCCCAAAAGACTTGAGATTTCCATAAGAATATGAACTTTTTTTCATATTTTATTTATTATTTTTATGTTATGTGTATGAATATATTGTCTGCATGTATGTGAGTGCACCCGTGTTGTGCAATGCTGCGGAGGTCAGAAGAGGACTTCTGGAGTTAAGGATGGTTCATAGCCACCATGTGGGTGCTGGGAATTGAACCTGGGTCCTCTGCAAGAGCAGTCAGTGCTCTTAACCACTGAGCCATCTTTCCAGCCCCAAGAATGAGAAATTCTTAAACAGAAATTTAACTTCATGTATGTGGTATGCAGTTAAGGAAGTCCAGGCTGGATTATATAAGTTAGGAAGTCATCTCCAAAAAGAAGTAAATGAGGGCATTTTATTGACAAGATTGCCAAGGAGATGTAGAGGAAAAAGAGGAAGATGACAGAGTATGGGAGAACTCAAGAATTCATGCAGGAATCAAGGAGAATAAGCCTGCTGAAAAAGAATAGTTGGAAAGCTAAAGGGCAGAGGGGGAAATCCAGAGTGTTAGGTGGAACCCAAAAGAAGAGGCCATTTCTAGGACAGTATGATCTTCAGAGCTGTACGACATTTGAAAGGTCAAGTGCCATGCAGGCTAAAATAGTCACAGGGCTAATGAAGGGGATGCCATGGTGTCTTTGAGGGGCTGGAATGAAAGCATAGAGTTTCTGGGCTGAAAAGTAAATGTTGAGATACAAGCAGAACCATCTCTGGAAGACACCAGCTCTTGGGGATGGTTATCTCTGGGTATGGCTGTGACCTGAGGGAGAGGGCTGGGGGAGGGGGCTCCTCATCCCCTTGGTATTATTGCTTTGTTTATTGTACATTGGGAATATGCTACCAATTAAAACTGTTAAGTTAAAAAAAACCTGAGAATTTAGCAAATGGAGACGACAGCACATTTACTTCTTTGGGTGCTGGTTGGAAAAGAGCGTAAGAACTTTAGCATTTTTCATGTCATTGCATACATACAATATAATAATTTTTAAAATACTTAAAATATTTTATTTTTATATTATTTTGTGTGTATGAGTATATTGCCTACATGTGTGTAAGTGCTCATGTTGTGCCATGGCCGAGGAGATCAGAAGAGGGCATCGGATCCCCTGGAACTGGAGTTATGGATGGTTGTTAGCTGCCATGTGGGTGCTGGGATTCAAACCAGGATCCTCTGCAAGATCAGTCAGTGCTCTTAACCACTGAGCTATCTCTCCCAGCCCCAGAAAATAATAATTTTTAAGAGACAAAAAGAACTGCATTCCAGATGGTATATGGGCATAGATAATTAATGAACTTAGGTGATAATAGAATTTACAAAATTTCCACTGGTGGAAAATTGGGAGAATATACCAGAGAAAGGTAAATAGCTGGGCTGGAGTAAAGACTCAGATGTTTGAAAAGTGTGAGAACACACACACACACACACACACACACACACACGTACACATATACACATACACACAAAAGTACACACATATACACACAAACGCATGCATGTACATACACACATACACAGACATATACACACACATATGCCCCACACACGCAGTAGAGTTGCTTGCTGTGATTAAGCCACAGAAAAATAACAGAAAACTGATGGTCGTTAACAACAGGTAAGAACCAAGTATGAGAGCCTTGAGGCATGTCTAGTACCTTACAGAGTGTCTTTGTCTCCTACAGTGGTGGGACAGCCACAGTGAGAAGCAAATCCAAGTGCTATACTTCAAAGATGAATAAGGACTTAGCTGAGGATCACCAAGGTTGTAGATGGGACAATTTGGAGTCATAAAACGAGGGATGATGACATACGGGCACATGTCACTGAAATGTGGAGCTTGTAAGACTCTCATGACCCCTGGAAATGTGTGGATGTGACTGGTCTTCCCCGTTAAACCTTGTCCTTTCCCCGTGTGAGGAACTGTTATTGAGACCTCTCTTCCATGAGGCTGAGCAGGTGCCTCTCTCATGAACTAACTTCTCTCCTGCTGATCATGATTAGAAGCAACGGAATAGTTATACATATTTTTTTTTGTACTCAAAGGAAAAAAAAAAACAAGAAAATTAGAGTAAATTAAATCAAAGGTAAAAGCAATTTCTATCTTACACATCTGCAAACAAACTCTGGCTATATCAGACTGACAAGAATAAGTGACGAGGAAGTCAAGAGGAAGGGGCACCAGTGTTTGCATTCTGGGTTGGTTGCCATGCAAAACATCTTGAGCACAAAATAATGATTGCTGACTTCAAGATTTAGAGAGAGAACCATAAAACCAGTGTTCAAATATAATTTCAACTGTTAAGCTTTGAATGGCTATAAAACTGGTTTAATTTTTTATAACCATAAATATTTATAACCCTCAAAATATCATAGCACATCTACAACCTATTCTTGGAACATGCAGTACTCTGGCACACCAGTTGGTAAACTCTGAGGCACAGCAATAGCTATTCAGATATATGGGCTCCAGGCAAACCATTTTGCTTAACCTGGGCTATGCAAGCTTGTTCAAATATTGACAGGAAGGATCTAGTTGAATGGATGTAATTTAAATATAGAAGAAAGAAATGAATAGCTGGTAATCTAAGATTCCTGAGATGGTGGGAGAGGACTGGATTCAAAGGTAGGTGAATGTTGTCTCAGAAGACTTAGGCACACCTGTCTACATGGTGACAGGTGACAAATAGGCCCACTGAATAGCATTTCTTAGGAACATTTCCTAATCTCTGATAGTGTTCACAGTTGTAAACCAAAGACCAAAATAACAGGGGCTGGAGAAATGGCTCAGCAGTTAAGAGCACTGACTGCTCTTACAGAGGACCCACATTCAGCTTCCAGCACCCACAGGATGGTTAACAACCAGCTGTAACTACAGTTCCAGGGGGTCCAACAATTTCTTCTGACCTCCTTGGCATTGCATGACACAGGTGCACTTTCATACACGCAGGCAAAGCGCTCATACACATAAAATAAAAATAAACATTAATTTTTAATTTTATTTATTTATTTTTCTTGGTCTTTTTGAGACAGGGTCTCCCTGTAGCCCCAGCTGGCCTGGAACTCACTATGTAGAGCAGGCTGACCTTGAACTCACAGAGATCCACCTGCCTCTGCCTCCCAAGTGCTGGGATTAAAGGTGTGTGCCACCACTCCTGGCTAAATATTAATTTTTTTTGAAAAAAGACCAACATAACAAAAAATTATGCGGAAAAAGAGAATGAGATCATGGCACAGAACAAAGTAAAAAGAAACTGACAACAGCCAGGAAAACCACCAGGCGCTCCCTCAGAATGCCTTTGGAGCCAGCCTCAGGCACCCACCCCAACTTGTGAATCTTTCCCTGTGGCAACAGGGAAGAGATGCTTCCTGTGGCTCTTGCTGCCCTTTATGCTGCTGCTTTCCTTAAGGAATTCTCCATGCTTTCCTGTGTGTCTTGAATTTCCAACCCACTGCCCACATGAATTTCCAGGTCATCTGCCAGGTCATATTCTCTTGTATTGGTGGCAAAGGCAACCGCAAAGTGATCTAGCCTGGGTGGCTTGTAGGATGGGCTCTGATTCCACTGAAGACTTAACATTTTTTTCATAGGTATGTGGTTTAGAATTCTGGGCAGCAAATACTGTCCAGGATTTCTATCATACTCCATGGAGCCCCTTTGTGAGAATTAGTAAAGACATCCCATACAGGCAGAAGCATCTTTGTGCATTAGTCATATGAGTATATTTGAGAGAATTATTATTTTGTGGTGCTGGGGGTGTAACTCAGCTAGGCTAATGCTCTACCACTGAGCTACATCTCCAGTGAGACTTTTTCAAGTACTCTCCTTTCTTGAGCCAAGGTGGTCAATTAGCCAAGTAGTAGAATGCAGCTAGATTTTAGACCTCTCTTTCTTCCCAGTTTGAGTGCCTGTGTCCAAGTATATGCAATGTCCCTGATGACCACCCCCACAGAGATAAGGAGATCGAAGATGATCATAAAGCCACTGGCAACAGAACAACAGATTCAGGTGGCAGCAGTAATCTTAAACTCGATGATCCATGAAGCCTTTATTTTATAGCTGATCTTAAAGCCATAAACTACTGCCTTATATTAAATTGGTAGATGTTATAAGCTAAAACATCTTGTATTCTTTTGCTGTCATTCTTTAGGTAGGGATTTGAGTAAGCAGCCAGTAGAGAAAGTGAGATTAAATAGAAATAATCTAGTTTTCACTCAAGATAGAAAGGTTTTGTTGGGGTTTTCTTGGTCTCCTGCTACGAGAGATTCTTATCAAAACTAATTTTCTTCAGCTAGAAAATCCTGAGTGGTCATCTTGAGTCACTGAGGCACCTCTGAGAAGCTTAGTTTCTTCCTTGGTCACATGGCACATCTCCTTCTCTTTGTGCATCTTACTGATGTCTAATCCCAGCCACATAAACATTTTTACAAGCTGTAGAAGCATAAAGCCAAGTAAATGAATCTCATGATAGTATTTAGGTGTCTCAGAAGGTGCTATCAAGACCAATGATATCACATATCTCATGAAAGTCAGCTCTATCCACATTTTGGAATTTCAGAGGCTAACTTACAGAAATTGTTGAATAGAGGTGAACCATGTTGTCCAGTCCTCCTGGGGCCACCATAGATCAGAGTAGCTGAAAGGAGCCAGCACCCAGCCCCTAAAGCTGTAGGCATTGGCTGGTGGGATGATGGACATCGTAACTGTAGATGGACCCCAGGGGCACAATAAGCAATCCATACATAATAACTCCAAGTAAAGCAAGGTAAGATATAGAGGACTATTTCTAACGTTGACATAGAAGACTTTGCTTTTATCATATTTTGATTTTGTGTGTGTGTGTACATGAGTGTGACTGGGTGCATGTGTATGAGGGTGTATGTAGAGGTGAGAGGACAATCTCCAGTGTTGTGTTCCTCAGGTACTAGCCAACCCTTTTTTTTGACACAGGGTTTTTCACTGGCCTAGAGCTCATTTAGTACATTAAGCTGCTGGCCAACAAGTCACAAGGATCTGCCTATTTCCATCTCCTTAGTGTTGGGGAAGACAAGTTGTGCCGCCATGCCCAGCTTTTTTTCTGTGGTGGTTCTTGGGTATCAAACACAGGTCTTTGTGCTTGTTAGGCAAACATTTTACCAACTGATTATCGCCCTAGACCCAAGACTTAATTGTTCATTCTTTTCATGTAAAATCGACGTAACTAGAGTTATGCAGGTTTAGATGATTAATGGTTTCTTTTCTTTCTAGAATAAAGTACACATTTCTGGAGTATTGGCAAGGGCTAACACTAATAAACTCAGTACTTTTTATGCATATTTTACCTGTATTAGTCCATGAGAACATTGTAAGAATTTATGTGACAAAGACTCTTACTAGCATCCTTATTTTGTAGTTGGATGAGGAAACTAGGCACAGAAAATTGCCTCTGGGAGTTATAACGTTTAGATAAGAGGTCATACCCTACAAGTCACAGAGATGGGTTTTTATGCCAGAAGGTTATCTCTAGGCTGAGCTCTTAAGTGCTGTGCCAGCCTGACTTCAGGAAGAAAGCAAGCCAGGCTCTATAGGAAGAAAGGACAAAGACAAGAGGAAATGAGGTCAGGAACTGGATAACCTAGGCTGGGAATAAATGTGGCTCAAAACATGGAGAACACAGAAGCAGGCATCGACTCAGGGAAGCACGGAGTTCAGGGTTCATGCTCAAGGTCAGCAGTGGCTAAATTCTTTGGCATTCTGTCTCTTGTGAGGTTGTCTAATGACCCTCAGAAGAAAAAGATGAGAATGTGTGCCATGTTACAGAGTTTATATAAGAGTTTATAGAGGAGCATGTCTAGGAGGGTATAGAAATGCTTCCTGGACCCCAACCGTACAAAGAGCCAGGTTCAAGTTTAGGGGAAGAGAAGATAAGTGAGCAGTAGACTCTCGGTTTGGCCATCAACACATGGAAAAAGAAAATCAGCCTAAATGCTAAAAGAATAAACTAAATTTGTTCTTTGGTAGTTTACTTATGAGAGGAAAACCAATTTTAGGAGACATCCATTCCTTATAAGGATGGGAGTTACATATCAAACACAGTCACATAAGTCCTATCTCCCTGCCTTTTCTTGCTATTGTCTATGATTCAATCCTTGAATGATACTGTTAGCCATATCAAATCCAGGTCCTAATAAGCCTCATCAATGGGGCTGCAGAATTTCTAGATAAGAGATTTCTGTAAAACAAGTGATCTGGGTAGAAAAATGAGCAGGTCACTGGTCCAGGGCTATGTTTGCAGAGCAACTGAACATTTTGAATTAAATTAGATCATGTTTTTACTGGAGACAGTTTGGGGGATGAGGGAATTTTACTCTCCAAGCTACCCTTGTTGCTACTACTGATTAGCAAAATGCAGGGGATTGTGGGGTGGGATCTTTAGCTTCCCAAGCACTTCCTCTGACTCTTCTCTCAGATAGCCAGCACATACCCATCAGGGCACATTGCCAAAAGACAACACACACCAGCTACATCTCCTGCTGAGCAGTCATCCCAAATTCTCTGGTTAGGCATAATTTGCTCACTTTAACCCTTTACTGGGTCTTTGAGAAACACAAATGGCATTATCCAGAAAAAAAATTATGACCCATAACCAAAGCTGACAGTATTTATTTGTTGAAGCACCTATCTGTGCTCATTAGGACCCCAACCTTGTCTGAATCTCTAATTCTAATGAGAAGGAAAGATGGAGTAACTGAGGAGCAAGAAACAACAGGTACAAGAGAAGAACCATTTCATAACGGCTAATTTGTTCCTGCAGCTAAAGGTCTGGTGGATGTTACTGAAATCCCCTTCATAAGCAGTATAGGAAGGTGCAGTCTACTGACCAATTGTTTAAGAATTCCTATATCCTAGCCTATCCTGTTTAAAAATAAAATGTGTCTATTTTATCAATCAGGGAACTTCAAAATTATATCTTGTTATTTTGACTTAATTATGAGGTGAGCTAAACAGCTTAACTGCAGTTTATGTCTATCATTGTGATAGATTTACTATTAACATAAATGTGCTATTTTCTCTTCACTTTACATCTTAAATATTATCCCATGTCTTTTAAAGGAAGGTGAACTGTAACTGGGTGTTCAACAGGTGTATTGCAAGAGAAGTTCCTTGGAAGAAGTGTGAAGAGTGATTCAGATTTTATGAGATGGAGCAGAAGGCAAGTGCGGCCAATGTAGAGGATGCAGTGTGACAAAGTGTGGGAGAAAACATGAGAGCACTGAGAGGGGAAAGTACAAGGTGGACAATGACGAAACTCAAAGCACAAGGGATTCAGTGTACAAGCTGTTCACGGCTCCACCACGGTGTCATAGGATGGACATTTGCAAATAACACTGGACTTGTGCAGAAAACAGGAGTCAGGAAAGCTAAACATGGTACCAGTGCAATCATGAAGCTGAAGGATCATGAGCGTCTTCATAGAGTGGGAATGCTGGATGGGAAACTACTGATCTAACCTTTCTCAAGATAGGATTGACAGGCTCTGGGAGTCAAGTAGTCAGAAAAGTGGTTGTGAAAGAGGAATCACTGACATTTCTCTGTTTTGGCATTATATTCCCTAAATGGATGGAAACACCTTTGACTAAAGTATATAAGATAAAGATTAGACTTTTTTTGGTGTCTGGGTATAAATAAGTCCAGCTTTAACTTTTAGATGTCTATAAGAAATCAAAGAGAAGGCTGGGCATGGTGGTATACCCCTTTAATCCCAGCACTCAGGAGGCAGAGGCAGGCAGATCTCTGTGAGTTCGAGGCCAGCCTGCTCTATATAGTGAGTTCCAGTCCAGCTGGGGCTACAGGGAAATCCTGTCTCAAGGAAAAAAAAAAAGAAAAAAAAGAAGAAGAACAAGAAAATCAAAGAAAAGATTTAGTCTGACTTCATGTGTAAATCTATCCAACAAATACTACATTATTGAATGTTTTCTTATTTAGGAATTGTTCTAGGTTCTGAGAATACTATGAAAGGAAAAATAAAGTCCTTAACTATAGAAATTACACTGTACTAGAAGGAACTAAAAACATTTATTTCAGAGCAAATTCATGATAGCTTACTTCCTAGGCACGCTAGGATGCTGATCTTTTGCACAGTTAGTACGGTTATCACATGCATGTTTCTCCTGATTCAGCATAATTTTTATATGCTAAGCAGAACTGATAGATTTATTTCCTTTCATTTTATGCTTCTGTTTCTGTCTATGATATAAAGGTCTTGCTCAGTCATGAAATCTTCATTTACTAGAGTCCAGATGAGAAACTAGCAAGTGTTGTAATGGTTTTACTAGAAGACATACTCATCAGAAAAATCAGTGTTCAGGCAAAAACTCTAATTTCCTCAATTTCCTTATTTGCTGTTTAGGGAGGGGGGTCATACAACTTCTCCTACACGCTGCCTCTCTCGAGTCATACCTAGTATAGCTCACTTGTCCTTCCAGCATGTTCTCTATCATCTTTCTATTGCCCTTACCCTGGACTACTTCCCTTCATTCTTGACTCCCACCAGCCCCTCAGGGACTGAGCGTGGTGCTGCTGAGTTCTGAGAAAGAACAATCCCATAGTACTGCATCTTAATGACTTGGAAGTCTTGGTCTCTAATCTCTGCCGAGTCCCCCAAGAGGCCAGCAATCCTGAGCATTTTCTGCTCTCATTTCTCATAGTGGTTGCTGGTGGAACCCTCACTTACATCACAAATCTCCTCAACAAATGAGCCCCTCAGCTCTTCACATATAACCTTGCAGCCTCCTTTCCTGAGAGAACTCTCAGTAGAACAGCTCTGACAGGCGTCCCCTCCAAGCCACGCCACACAGTCTTCAGAGTAGCTTTCTTTGGTGTCCCTCTCCCTCTGTTGCTCTGGACTCTCTCTCTCTCTCTCTCTCTCTCTCTCTCTCTCTTTCTCTCTCTCCTGTTGCTCTGAGGTCTCTCCCTCTGTTGCTCTGGGGTCTCTCTCTCTCTGTTGCTCTGGGGTCCCCCTCTCTGTTACTCTGGGTCTCTGTTGCTCTGGGGCTCTCTCTCTCTCTGTTGCTCTGGGATCCCTCTCTCTGTTTCTCTGGGTCTCTCTCTGTTGCTCTGGGGTCTCTCTGTGTTGCTCTGGGCTCTCTCTCTCTGTTGCTCTGGGTCTCTCTGTTGCTCTGGGGTCCCTCTCTCTGTTTCTCTGGGTCTCTCTCTGTTGCTCTGGGGTCCCTCTCTCTGTTGCTCTGGACTCTCTCTCTCTCTCTCTCTCTCTCTCTCTCTCCTGTTGCTGTTGCCCTGAGGTCTCTCCCTCTGTTTCTCTGGGGTCTCTCTCTCTCTCTGTTGCTCTCGCTCTCTCTGTTCCGCGGGGGTCCCTCTCTCTGTTTCTCTGGGCTCTCTCTCTCTCTCTCTCGGCTCTCTCTCTCTCTCTCTCGGCTCTCTCTCTCTCTCTCTCGGCTCTCTCTCTCTCTCTCTCGGCTCTCTCTCTCTCTCTCTCGGCTCTCTCTCTCTCTCTCTCGGCTCTCTCTCTCTCTCTCTCGGCTCTCTCTCTCTCTCTCTCGGCTCTCTCTCTCTCTCTCTCGGCTCTCTCTCTCTCTCTCTCGGCTCTCTCTCTCTCTCTCTCGGCTCTCTCTCTCTCTCTCTCGGCTCTCTCTCTCTCTCTCTCGGCTCTCTCTCTCTCTCTCTCGGCTCTCTCTCTCTCTCTCTCGGCTCTCTCTCTCTCTCTCTCGGCTCTCTCTCTCTCTCTCTCGGCTCTCTCTCTCTCTCTCTCGGCTCTCTCTCTCTCTCTCTCGGCTCTCTCTCTCTCTCTCTCGGCTCTCTCTCTCTCTCTCTCGGCTCTCTCTCTCTCTCTCTCGGCTCTCTCTCTCTCTCTCTCGGCTCTCTCTCTCTCTCTCTCGGCTCTCTCTCTCTGTTTCTCTGGGTCTCTCTCTGTTGCTCTGGGCTCTCTCTCTCTGTTGCTCTGGGGTCTCTCCCTCCCTCTGTTGCTCCGGGTCTCTCTGCTGCTCTGGGGTCCCTCTCTCCTCCTTTTCTTTTGGCATCCCTCTCTCCATTCTTCTTTTCTGTGGGGACTCCCCACTTTTTATCATCCTTTCTTCCGTGTCTTCAGACTGCCCCTCTCTCGGCTAATAGTTAGCAGTAATGAATGTTCGGAACTTCCCTTGCTTAGAAACAAGTTAACAAAAGAGTCACCTTCCTCATGCAGCCTCCTCTTTGGCTGTCACCCTCAACTTTTGTCCATAGCCAGACTCCTTGAGAGAGTGGCCCTCTAACTCCACTCATGGCTGTAACTTCCTGCTCAACCTTCTCCAGGACTGCTCCAGTCTCCACCACGGACCTGAAGTTGTTGTGTAAGTGGAAATATCCTTGACTGAAAATTAAATATACAAGGCCATGTTCAGATTTTCAGTCATTTATAAGAACCTAAATGAATAAGACTTACAATATGATATATATAAAGATGATATGATTTCTTGTCTCTATAATGAGAAAATCTTTTCAATGTAAAGCATTTATTCTCTCAGAACTGATCATTTAACAAAATCTACAGGGGGAAAGTACTATTCTTTGATGGATGAGGCTTTGATGAACAATAACTCCATTCTGTGGATCCAGTGATTGGACGCAGATGTGGAGACAGAGCAGATCCCTGAATGGGAGGGATCACAAAGCCTTGAGGGTCACAGTTCAAGGCATTGATTATTTGAATACACCTGTACGGCACTTTAACAAAAGTAAATACAGCAAAGCTGAAACTTGTGGGCAAATAAGAAGAGTTTGCTGATCGCATAAATGACGGCTCAGGTGTGCTTCCTGTGGCTGCATTCAGAAAGCATCTTTCCTGTGGTCTCAGTGTTCATGAGCATCATGCACCCTTAAGAAAGAAGCACACTGGGTGTGTCAGGAAGTTCCACACATTTCATATTTCATTCTCAAAGTGAAAAATTTACCTTTCTTGCTTGCTTGGACAGTGGTATTGACTTGTTTGGTGCCAAATATGGCCTTTTCAAGTCAGTCCAATTTCTTCTCATTATCTGAGAGTTATTTATTCTTTCACACATGAACCTTCTTAAGACCAGAGAATAGCAGTGGAATCTTGCTGTCTTCAAAAAACCACAGAGAGAAGGGTGACACCCTTTGGTTTTTAAAAAATAATAAACAAATAACAAAAGCCAATGTCTTGTGAAATGGTGGCATAAGGCCCCAGGTGGCCACAAACATTACTTCCTCCTCCTGTCTTACCAGAGTCACTTGGTATTTTAGGGGCACCTGCTGACAGTATCAGCTGCCAGAATACTGCTGGCACCACATGGCACAAAACAACAAAAGAGCAAGTACAGGGTACTGTTGGCAGGGCCACCAGGCAGGCTGCCACCATGAATGCACAAAGAGCAGCCACACCATCTACATCTTGCTGTGTCCCCGAAGCATCACATTCATCTGCCACACAGCCCTTCCTCCTCAACCCATGCCTCTGCTACAGGAAAATCCAGCCTAGCACTAGACTGGATCTACTTGGTGCCACAGCAGGACCCGGGAGAGTAGACACCCTCAAAAGACAGGCCTGAGCTTTCCGAAGAAAAACTGCTATAGTTACCCTACTCCAGCTCCAAATAGGGCTACATGCAAGTCAACGCCCTAGTTTGTATTTGACATTTTCCTTTATAGACTCTGTCATATTTTTTCCTGAGAACACTTGTCTTCCCCATTGTAATATTTTTCAAGTAAATAATCTCAAAATTAAGTAGTCCAAATAAAAAAATTTAACCTATTTTGAAAATGAGACATTGAGGTACACAAGTTACAAATTTGTGACTTCAAACAGTTTCACTATTGGAAACATACATTGCCTCATTCAGGACCTGTGAAAGTATATGTTCAGTTACTAATGGCTCACCACGGTTCTCCTCAGTCATAGGCTAGCACATAACAGAGTAAAGAGAAAGGAACAGAGGAAGAGCCATAAAGGCAAAATATGTGTATTAGGGCCACATGTCATACCAGAGACCCATAATCCCAGCCCTTGGGAGGCTGAGACTAGAATATTTCAAGTTCAAGGCTAGTCTGAGCTACACAGTAAAACCTTGTGTCAAAAAGTGCTTCCTGTATTCTGATTTATTTATTTGTATTTGTATTTGTATGAGTGTTTTACTTGCATGTATGTAAGTGTACCAAGGGCCAGAAGAGGGTGTAAAATCCTCTGGAACTGGAGTTGATGATTATTAGCCATTACATTGGTGCTGAAAACCAAATCTGGGTCCTCTGCAAGATCAGCCAGTATTCTTAACCACTGCACTATATCTCCAGCCCCTGCATTCTGTATTCTTGCAACAACAGTTTTCCAGAGAGCTGGTCAGTTATTTATATGATCTAACAGCAATGGTGACAGCATGCACAAGTCCTATGCAGGCTTGATCCAGACACAATCCCATGGAGAAGTGTATAGGAAATCCCAACCCAACTTAAGACTATTGGCAACTGATGGCTTCTGGGAAGGGGAGAGAGAGTTTCTTACAGGGATGGGGATCATGGTAGGTTAACCAGGCTCCACTGGATGGACCCACACTGAAAGGTATTTGGGGACACAAATCAGACTCTATAAACTTTATATATATATGTATATATGTATATATATATATACTCTACTATATATACATACACATATATGAGTACAATAAATTGGGTGGAGGCAGTAAGGTGTGGATAGGAGAGGGGATCTAAATACCATCAAATTATGTTGCATGAAAATCACAAAAATTCAGTGAAAACATTTTTAAAATAAAAGGAACAAAAAGAGGGCTGGAAATGGCCCAATGGTTTTACAAAAACCTACTACATGCAAATCCTTCAGTTTTTTGAATTTTGCTGAGAGTTTTCTTCAAGTTTCTACTTGCTTAAGGAATAAATTCCTTTTAAATACTAAAAAAAAAAGGATACTGCTCGCATAATTACTGTATAAATAATAATAAAATCAACAGTGGTTTAAAATCACTGGAAAAAAATTCTGTCAACAAAAGACAAAAGACAGTTTCTTGGCTGAAACACAGCCCAAGAAATTAGAGTAATGTGGCAGAGAGTGCGCACTCTCACAGAAACCATGAGACTCAAATTCTTTATGACCAGCTCTGTGAACAGCGTGTCCAGGAAAAGCTGCTGCCGACAAACACCAGGAGTCATAAACGACTGCCTCTGTAGCTCATCTGGACCATAAGGGGGTCAACCAGGTTGCAGCCAAGACAGAATTTCAGGCTTTCAGAGTCTAGACTCTAGATTGAGAAGGCTCAGCAGGTTGAAATCTGTTGGACCTCTCCTTGATCAGTGAGCTTGCAGATGCCAAGCATTCACTATATTTAAATTTTTAAATGACTTGCTAATATCTAAAAATATTTTAGAGAGAACTATAAGAGCTGCTCTTAAAAATAGGACAAATCATACATTTTGGGATGGGACCGGGTACAAAATAAAAAATTCTAGCCATATTGGGTTCAAAAGTTATTAATATGGTGACAGTGAATATTATACCAAGTGTGAGACTTTCTGAAAGCAGGAGGCCCTGCGCTTTGCATAGGTCACATGTCCTGCTGAAAAAGGAGGAACCGGCAGTGCAACCCACACTCAGACAAACGTCAGTGGATGTTGAATGGTGGCTACCCCTTTAAAACAAAGCTTGCCATCTCTGGGTCACCATGGCCTCCTCTTCACGGAGGCCAAGTGTCAGTCAACATTCATTATTGCACTTGCTCAACTGACTTTTTTCACCTCAGCTTTACTTAGTGCTTTTATACAACCTGCCTGTCCCTGTAGAAATCAGAGCTGTACCCTCTGGTGCAAAGGTTAACATTGCCTAGACCAAGACATGCTTACTCCTCACCCACTGGGACAGTGACCAGGCTCCCAGGCTTTAATGCCAATTGAAAGAGAAGTCAATGCCACAGGTTGGATAACCTCTGTTATTCTAAGTCAGTGCAGTTAAGGGTGGGCATAGGTTAAGTAGGCACCTCAGGTGACCACAGAGACCGCCCTTCCCTACTTCTCTGGTGGGAATATAAGGAAAGATGTAAGGCTAGGTCCTGGTTGGAACCCTTCATTCTAGAATTTTCAACAGTCTAATGTATGAAAACCTGAGAAATTCTGTTCTAAAAGCTAGAACAAACCAGCTAACCAACCAACCAAACAAAAATCATGGAAAACCAAGCTAAACCAAACCAAACCAAAACAACCCAACAACAACCAAGCTTTGGTAACAGGAAGGCGCATTAAGTACTCTTTGCAAAGTAGTGCATATCAGTCCTTTCCTTCACCCTGTTCGATGTACTTCCATGAATTGTCTCCTGAAAGGAAAAACTCATGCATTTGGGAAGTTTGGGGGCTAAATCCAAAGCACCTATTTATTCCTGAGTACAATACACTCTAAAATGATGTGCTGTTTTGTATTTTGTTTGGTTTGTTTGGTTTCTGTTGTGGGTTTTTTTCCTTTTTTACATGACATTTATTTATTTATTTATTTATTTATTTATTTATTTA
>NW_008329666.1:1628293-1641049 GCF_000622305.1 Nannospalax galili
AACACTATTTTCTTAAATCTCTTTTGGTGGACTGTCTAGGATTATTTATTTATTTATTTATTTATTTATTTACTATTCATTTTTTATTATATGTGTAGTATGTGTGTTATCATGTGCACAGTGAGCGTGTGGAGATCAGAGAACAACTTGCTAGAGTCAGTTCTCTCCCTCTACCTTGTGGGCCTCAGGATTGACTTCATTGGGATTGACAGCAGGTGCCTTTACCCACCTTGTCAGCCCTGGTTTTCATTTTTTTTGACACAGTGCTTCATGCTGTAGTCCTGGCTGGCCTGGAACTCACTAGGGAGTTGTTATTAAACTGAGATCTTCTAAGTAAGCAGGGTAAGTGACACACCCTTGACCTGGGGTCCAAGGTGGCTTGATCAAGCACCCTTTCTAATCCAGCATTTCTGTGACATATAACCCAAAGTCCCATTTCCCTACCTCTATTGTAGCATAGGTGACATATTAACTGTTTCTTTGTAGTGTTAGACATCCCCTGCCATCGAAACCTTTAAGAATTGATGCCTTTTGCTTTGGACCCTTGAGGTACTGTCTGCTGTAGCATTAATACATTTCTTACCTGAAAGATTAGACTCAAAGCCTTTCTCTTAAACCTCTTTCCTTCTTCCCACAATCCTAACACTAGCTAAGGTTGGCCTTGAATTCAGCCTCTTGAGTACTAAATTCCAGGGATGCATGGCCACACCTGACTTTGCTGTGTTTTCTTGAGCCTCAAAACTCTCCATCAGTGTGGAATTTAATTCGGACCCCACTGTGACTATGGTATGCTATGAAGCTGATTTTCCTGCTAAGAGTACATAAGAATGGGAGGAATCTTTTGCTGCCAACAGTGCCTTTTCCCCTTTGTTTGACCTGATGTGGTTCCTGGCAGCAGAGAGCATTTCATTTTTCTGGATCAGTTCCAGGCCAGGTCTTGTTTCTATACAAACCCTGAGCAGGTTCAATAGTCAGGGTTCTGGTTGAGTCATTCTGCCAAATTTCTCCCACTTGGTCAACATGCTTTACCTCATTTCCTAGCTAATGCCTTCGCCAGGGCTTTGGCATCTCTCTAAACTCAGAACACAGTAAATATTTGGTAGATACTTTATGTCACAGTGAATAAAAATACAATCACTTATTCTTTAAGTGAATAAGAGGATGAAATGTACTGCTTCTTAATGCTTTTAGGTCCTTGTCTTTAACCTTTTACTACTGCTAAGTTCTTGATGTACATATTCACCTACAACAGATCAAACAACAAAGTGCTTAAAGAAAAGCATATATTCCTTACAGCTTTAGTGTACTCAGGAAATGTGAACTACTTTTAAAAGAATATTTTAGCATGTCTTTGTTTCTGTATTTATCTTTAGTCTGTCCTGTGGGAATCTGTGCCTAGTACAGATGTGTCTTGTTTTAGTCCTTTGGAACATACGTGAGGAGACTGCAGGTCTGTTTTTTCTTTGCATCAGCATCTGCAGTCTACTTTTATAAGTGCAGAACAGCTAAGCTAATAGGATGCCTGCAATGCTTCAGCTACTCCATCCCAAGCTTTCTCCCTCTCTTTTCCCCCCTTTTACTTTTATATACTTAACTCATCAGCAATACTGCTCTGCAGTACTCCTTTGCTATTCTGCTTTCTAAAACTTCCCTCCTGGTGGTTTTCATAAACGACTAGTGATGGCAGGGCCCTCGGGTTTTAAGTCTTCATGCTGAGAGTCACTCTTCCCGAGTTTCCCACTTTCCCTGGTATTTCTTTCAAATCAGAACCCCTGTGTCACCCCCAGGGTTTCTCCTGGCCTTGCTCTGTCCCAATGGCTCATATTTGTTAATTATTTACTCTTATAGGTACTTCTAAAGACTTTATGCAATTTTTAAATTTAACTCTCAGAAAACCGTATGAACTAGGTACAAGTATTATATTTCATTCATCTCAGACACATTTGTTCACATCTCTGAAATGGGAATGGAATATCGGAAGCATTCACAAAAATCTTATTTGTGCTGAACATTCTTTACAACCCATTGAGTCTGATGACATACAATGACCCCATTCAAACAACAAGAAGCAAAGTTAAAGATGTTAGGTAAAGATAATGAAGCGGTGCCATCTAACCCTGCAGCCCAGCTTTTGACCACCACCCTACCCTGTGGTGTAATGATCCTTGGAACACCTTTTCTCCACAATTTCCTTTCCATTGTCCTATTCAAGAATATTATCTTAAAAAGAAATGATTGTTTTCTTTGTTATTTAAAAGTTTATGTATATTCACTGTAAAGATTCTGAAAACAGAAGGTTTAGAGAGGAACAAGTCTGAGTCACCGTGACTCTTACTGAGATGTTACTATTCCAAAGACATTGGCGCACTCTTTTCTCCCGGCCGTTCCCCTGTGCAGATGGCTGTATTCAACCTAAAATTGGTTTCCTCTTCTCGCCTGCTTTCTCAACATTATACACTGAACTTTTTACCCAGGTGTTTGAGGTTTGAGGTCTGCGGCCCCCTTTCTGTTTTGGAGGATCGTGCACGTTCTGACTGTGGTCCTGGGAACAGGGTAGTGTGGCTTTGTTTCCACTCTCCGTTCACCTCACACGCTGAGTACTTAATTATGGCAGTACCGGTCCAGTGGGAACATGACTTTGAATACCCACTTCTTCTCTGTTGTGTAGCTATACTGTTATTTAGCACGCAGACCAGTTCCAGGTTGCCACTCTTCATACATGGGATGGGATTCCAAGAACAGTTGACTCTTCATTTGATCGAGCTTCCCATGTGAGAAGGACAATGAAAAGCCGGACAGTCTGAAAACCCAGGATCAGGCTACAGACAAGCGATATTTACCCGAAGAGAACACTGGCTTCCTGGTCAGCTTCTTTGTTCGTCAGCGAAGGTCCAGGCTGTGGGTCTAAGGTTGTGTCACTGTGCACGTCTTTGTGGCAGAGGCGGCAAACTGGATGCTGCTTTCGTAGTAATGGGTTGCAGAGTGATGGGAGGCTAGGACTTCTGAGGTAAACATTTTTCAGAACCTTGATTTTCTGAGTCTCATTTCCTGTTTTCTTCTTCTTGGAAGTCATCATAGCACAACTCCATCATAAAGCAGGTCACCATGGACTGAAGAAAAGGACATTTCAGAGAGTCCGTGGGAAGTATTCACATTCCTGACAGCTCATCTACTAATCCCCAGAAAGATATTTGTACAGAGTCCCCTTTCCCAAAATAACCCCTGTTAATTGTGGCTTTTATTTCCTGGGTACATTCATGTTTACTGTTGTGATTAAAATGTCTTGAAAATTAACGACCGAAGACTAAAGGATATGTTCTCAGTATCACCAATTAAAAGCCTTCAGTAACCTCTTTCAGTTTCCAACTGAAAAATCCAGAACTCTAAGTAGAGCTCCATTGTTTTGTCCTTGTCAACACTTGCTACAGGCCAACTGTATGTGTGACACTAGCCTGGGAACTGGATGGATAACCACCTGTGGGACAGGCTGTTGCTTTGCCAAAAGCTACAAACCCAGGGAAATTTTGAGGGTTTAGTCAGACACAGGTGAAGAATGAAGCTGGTTACCTACACGGTACCTGAGGGTAAGCACTGAACAGGCAACATAGATTTGTGTAACTAACACTAAAGAGTCCACATTTCTGAAACTTGGGTGTGGAACATAGCCCAATTCTTATTTATCATCAGTATGAAACAGTGAACATCTGTGCTGTGAATTATAGGCATCAGTTTCCAGGGAGGCATTCATGCATCTTTAAAGTACAGTTCATGTATATAAAGCATTTCCATTCTCAGAGGAGTGGGAAGATTTCTCCACAATCATCATACTCCAAAGTGTCTTTCAGGAGGGCCATAAGAAACACCCAGCATTCACAGGAAGAAAAAGTGTTTGATTTTAAGGGCTATTTGACTGCAAATGTGGGTTAGGAATTTAGCCTTAGAAAATGGGTGAAAGGAAGATGCCAAGAAAAGGATTCAAAGGAGGAAATATCAAAGCGATCTGGGAGAACTGCAGATTCTAGGTTGATTGCTAAACCATCTGGAATATTTCCTAATGGGAAAGCCAGGCAAATTTTATACTTAACATCTCAATGTCAATAAATATGCCATTTACTTGAGATTCCCCCTGTATGTCTTAGGAAGTAAGGCACAGTGGATGCACGAATTGCATACCACAGGACCAAATAGAAAAAAAAAAAAGCAAATTATTTTTTGTTATCCTATGTTAAATAGGATTTTAGAGCATGATCATTATTTTTATTTCTTCTCTCAAGTTACAATGCTTTTTGAAACACCTGATAGTTTCTAGCTGGAGAGAAAAAAGTTGAAATACACAATTTTAATTTTCTTATATCATGGTTTATTAATAATTTAAAGCCTGCTTTTTTTTTTCTGTCTTAAAAACATACATGACCTTTCATGCTCCTGGCTTACTTAGTAACACATTTGTCCACTTTTAATACTGTACAATCATGTTTTTTCCCTCATTAGGTGATAAAGTTTTTATAGGCTCAGGAGCTCACAACTGTTTTGTCCTGCATTGGAGAGTTAAGCAATTACCTGCTGACCCCCAGGGATGATGTCTGAGTCTATCCAGGAGGCTGCATGTTTACATATATCGCTTGCTCCCCCTAAAAAATTCTGATGAGGATTTTGTTTGTTTGTTTTTTGAAATGCTTGCCTGAAAAGGTGCTATGATTACAAGTGATAATATAAAAGTTACTTGCTTTAGAAAGTTGGTTTAGGCACAAGAAGAGCCTAGATTCAAGTTTTACTTTTATCGTAGAAGAGGGGAAATTTTCCTTTACCTCTCCCTAGCTTGGGTTTTTTGGCTGGGGCCCTGTAAACTGCACGAGGGGGAAAAGACAGGTTGACGAGGGAGAATCAGAAACTGAGTAGCATGTGTCTCACACATGATTATGGGTGTACTCAGGGATCAAGACTTCTCAGGGATGGCTAGAACCTGAGCTTATGTAATTCTTAACAAAACAAAGGGATGTTTTCTCAAGAAATCATAAGACAAAGGAAGACAGACTTGAGTTTCCAGGACAGCAAATTGTGGGAAGGTCAAGCACAGTCCTGTCTTTAGATCTGTGGGTTCGGCATCATTGGAAACAGCCAACCTTGGATCAACACCATTTAGAAAAAAACTGCACCTGTGCTAAACATATGCAGAATTCTTACTTCTTTGTCCTCTAAACAAATACAATACCATAACCGTTTTTACAACGCTTATCTTGTGTTAGTCATAGAAGTAGAGATGACTTAAAGTATATGGAAGATGTGTGTAGGTTACATGTAAATAGCATAACATTTCCTATAAGGGACTTATATAGAAGATAAAGTCTAGTTACCAAAGTTTGTTATGTTGAGTCCTCTCATGGTGTCTCTGGACTGATTCAGGTCTACAGTGATCGAGCGCTAATGATGAGCTGCTTTCCCTCTTTTTAGAGAAGGATAGGAGAGACATTCTTGTATATTTATGCCCTGCTTTTAGGAAACCAGAGGGAGGGCAGGAAACTTTTTTTTATATCTGCTATGTCTAAATTCTCAACAAAATAATCCTTATGTCAAATGACATATTTTGGGGGTGGATATTGTTTTTATTTTTATTATTTCCATTTTCTTTTCTTTTTAAAACATTATTTTTCTTTTAAGTTATGTATATGTGCCTATGTGTGGGTATATGAATATGACGCCCATGAAGGCCAGAAGATGGTGTTGGGTCCTCTGGAGCTGGAGTTGTGTGCTGCCTAACATGGACACTGGGAACTGAACTCAGGTCCTCTGCAAGAGCTCCTAACCACTGAACCATCTTTCTGGACCTCCATGATTTCCATTTCCTTAGCTTGATTTTTAATTAATTTTCTCCTAATTTTGGATACATTCTAAATACTATATAATTTTTTTTAGCATAAGATAGAAAATTCTCAAGTTTCTCTCTTGGCTGGAAATTGAGACATTTCCTGAGAGATAAAATTCAAGTTCATTGTTTTCTGTTGCTGGTTGTTTGTCTCCCCCCCCCCCCCCCCAAGAAATGATCTCCATGTAGCTCCAGCTGGCTTGGAACTCACTATGTAGACCAGACTGGCCTCAGTCTCACAGAGATCTACCTGCCTCTGCCTCCCAAGTTCTGGGATGAAAAGTGTGCGTCACCACGCCCAGATGTCCTGTTGTTTTGAAACAAGGTCTCACCATGTATCCCAGGCTGGCTTAGAATTTGTGAGACGTTGTCTCCTGGGATTACAGGAGTATGTGCCATCACACCTGGCTCAAGCTTCACTGATTTTTGTATATTTTACTCTAACACTATTGTTAACTTCAGTGACTTGGTTTTGTATAACTAGGATGCTAGCATTTGGATTACCAGGTTTGTTAATTGCAGAGGTATAAACAATAGGTTATCTGAAAAAATGCTTAGGTTTCTAGCACTGGAACTCTCTGAAGGAACATACATGTAGTATTTCATTTTAGTGAAGGGAAAAAAATAAACAAAAATACCCTTTGCCTAAAGGATCATTCAGTTTGAAGCAATTGGTATGGTTCTGTACTGGAGAGAGGGAGCACAGAGTGTAAGCCTCTGCCGGTAGGAAGTCTGTGACAGAATACAAGAAATTCAGGGCATAATGTACTTATTCAGCTCTTAACGTGCACTCGTGAGAGACGAGGACAGTGAACTAAAAGTCAAAATAATCTTGAAAGCTACGAACACATAAAACAATTCCAATAAAGTACTACTTTGACACAATGATCCAAATAATAAATGTGGTAGAATAGCGCTAGCTGTGGGTTATATGTTATGGCAGACCTAATTAGCCAATAACATGCTATTGACTCATCAATGAGCAAGAACAAGGCAGACTGTGATATGAGAAGGAGAGAGAGAGAAAACAACGTCCACATGAGACTTTTGCTCCCTGTTGCATTTTCTGAATGGAAGCTGAACGGGGGAAAGGTAAAAAATGAATCATGAAGAAGGCCAAGCTTTTTAATGTGGTTGCAATTAATTTTTTCCTGTAGAAATTCCATCAGCCTGCAGAATAACTTCTTTCCTTGGCTTAATTGAGAATAGATGCACAAAGAGTTTAACTACTCTGTGCAGTTTCAATGGTCAGAAGATTCAGGCTCCATGGCAGCCCACAGAGCTCAAGTCCTGATGAAACACCCCAGCAACTCAAGATGCCTAGCCCTGCTGCATTTTTATTTTGTCTTAGTTGACTTTAGTTAGATATGAGCAAGACGTAAACATATAATTTGGGTTTTGTTGATTTGATTCAAAGGCCATATATATTGTCACATACATATATAATGTACACTGTGTATGCGTGCATGTATATAATAGGCACATATATATGTGAGTTGGCATATATATTTAGTAATAAGTTTGAAATCTACTTTGTTCCATTGTTTTCCTTTTTTGGTGTATATTAATTGTACAAAGTAATAGATTCCATTAAGACATTTTCATACATGCACATGCATATAATCTACTTTGTATTTACTTGCCTGTCACATTTTTCAAATTTCCTTTTTCTTCAGGGGCTACTACTATTCTGAATTCTTTTGTAATCTGCTCAATGTTTTTTTTCCAAAAGTGCTATTCTGTTTTCCTCTTCCATTGGTTCTCTCACAGATGCTTTTACTACAGAATGTTTGCTTCTTCCCTGTTCCACATGCTTTTATAAAGTCCACGTCCATTCTCTGAGTACTGTCTAGCTTCTGCAGACCTTCCTGTGTAGAAGCTTCTACAGCAGTGTCCCTTATCTGCAGTTTTCCTTTCCTCTGCTTCAGTTTCCCCAGTTACCAGGGCTCCACAGTTGTCCAAAAGTACTAAATGGAAAATCCCAGAAATAAACGATTTATAAGTTTCAAATTGCATGGCATTCTGAGTGGCATGCTGAAACCGCACACCATCCTGTTCCATCCTGCTCAGGGACTGAACTACCCCTTTGTCCAGCGTGCCCATGCTGAATAGGATATCCTACCACAGTCACTTAGCAGCTGTCACAGTGGTCAGAGTTAGTGTCACAGTGTCTGCAGTGCTCATGTTCAACTAATCTTTATTGTGCTGAGTACTGCCCTGATGTTCAAGAGTAGTGATGCTGGCGATCCACCCTCTGGGTATTATTGTTATGTTTCTTCTGTCTCATGATGATGACTTATTGATACAGAAGTGTGAAACTTATGACTTTATTTTTCATTTTTATCACTGCTTGGACCCTTGAATTTCCATATGAATTTTATGAAAAGCTTATCAATTTCTTCAAAAAAAGCCAGTTCAGACTTTACTAGAGATTGTACACTTTGAATCTGTACATAATTTGGGGTTGTATTGATGTCTTAATAAAATCAATATTTTGATGGATAAAATAACTTATATGTACATCCTGGGCACTTTAAAAATAGATTTCAGTTTAGACTGGAGCCAGTATTCTGAATTTCTAAACAATATCTTGATATCCCAGGTCACAGTCTGACAACTATGTTCTGAAAGAGAGAGGCAGCCAACTCTTATCAAGGTTTGGAGTCAAGGAAGATCATGAAGTCATGGCCAGACTAGGCAACACAGGGAGCACTTGCTTCAAAAAAAGTTGTTAGGAATTGTTCAAATGAGAATTCAAAGAGCCATACACACAGAGGCAACAAAGAGTAGTGAAATGTCCAAATAGATGCCAAGTGAAACAAGAATTAATGGCCTTTGCATTGCTGTCGATGTGTATTATTATTATTATTATTATTACTACTAGTTTTCTACAATTGAAGTTATGAAGTAGCTCGAAATCAGTGAGATAACCCAGAAAGGTACACTAAAAAGGACACCCAGGAAAGACGTTGTCAGCTTGTGACTCTTTCGTGACTT
Source organism: Nannospalax galili (assembly GCF_000622305.1). NCBI lineage: Eukaryota > Metazoa > Chordata > Mammalia > Rodentia > Spalacidae > Nannospalax > Nannospalax galili. The sequence goes on from NW_008329666.1 coordinate 1,637,154, forward strand.
TTTGTCAAAGTTAAAAGGCCTCTTCTTGTTCAGCATGGGAAACCAGCTTAGCACAATGGACACTCCCCAAGAGGGGGGAGCAGGTGCCTCTACTCATGAACACCAATATTTGTGTAATATATGTGTTTTCCTTGTTTCACTTTTGGACTCAGACTTCTATTTTTTCTCTTATTTTTCCTTTGGAAGTTGTGTGCTTATTTCCTATATTGCTATGTCAGTCCTTATGTTTGAATAGGTTTAACTGAACAAAGTCAAAAACTAATCAGCAGCTTTATATCCTAAACCAAATGTTCCTGGAGCATTAGAATTCTTTGGTTCAAATGTACCTCTGATTACCACAGCCTTTCACATTCAGACTGTTTAAAATGGTAATTTCATTTGGTTTAATCTGGTTAAACTTTCAGCCTACAGAGAAACCAAAGGAACAGCTTGATGAACATCCTTGGACCCTTGACTTTGATTCTGGAATTGCTGACATCGTGCCTCTTCTGTTTTCCCTCTCTTAAGTATGGGCCAAATCTCATGACTAGTCCTAAGGATTTCAGCAAATATCTTTTTAAAATAGCTACTTTCTTTTATAAAGATGCAATGCTATTAACACATCCATGAAATTCATATAAGCACAAGAATATTATTCAGTCCCATTCCTTTACCTAATTTCTTCATTACTCTATGACTTTCTTTTAAATCCATAACCTTCTCAAGGATCACACAACGGATTTCAGTCTCATGTTTTTCAATTTTTTTGTGTGTGTGTTTGTGCACACGTGTGTGTGTGTGGGGGGGTGCATATGAATATATGGGTGATGCGTGTTGAAGCCAGAGAACAAACTGGGATGTTCTTTTTAAGGCTCTGTCCCATTTTTTTTAGATAAGTACTCTCACTGGCCCGGAACTCACTAAGTAGGCTAAGCTGGATGGATGGATGGCTCTCCCCAGGAATCCATCTGTCTGCACCTTTCCAGCACTGGGATTATAAGAACACACCACCATACCCAGCTCTAGGGATCAAACTCAAGTTGTGCTTACAAGGCAAATACTTTAGCTACTGGGACATCTCCCAGATCCAGTTTTTGTTGTTGTTTTTCGTCTGTGATACTCATTTCTCTTTCACAACCTTCAACTTTTTTTTTCATTTCAAGATCACTATCTTGTAGAACTGTGAAAATTCTTCTTTCACATGGTCCATCCAGGTAACATTAGACTTCAATGGTTTTTATGTTACTTTCATGGCTTGGGGATGTATTATATTGCAAGTCACATGAATTCAGACTCTGTATCCTTAAACAGAACAGGTCTAGGGTTTTTAATATCTTGCAGTTGATTACAAGCAACACACCACTCTGGGTAGGTAGATAAATACTTCTGTCTAGTTATCCCAGGTTTTCTGGCTTCTGTTTCATGGTGGAACAATCTTTCTGACCCCCAGGTACTTTACATGAAGCTTAATTCCCAATTCTCTGCCCCTAAGTCTTGCAGCCTAGTTTTCCTTCCCCCACGTAGTGCAAGCTGCCAGCTATTCATCAGTACCGTGTTCTAGATTTTTGAGTTACTCTTTATGAGTGTAATAGGAGAATTCTCTCTCCTTGGTTTTAACCTGGACTATGCATTTCAGGATTTTTATAGGCCAATGGCCTTATCATATATTACCTAATATTTCAGTATCCATACAGCAGCTTGGAAGATTTGTATGGAATGTCTTCTAAAGATTCTGGAAGCCCTGAGTCATGCTGTTGGCATACTTCTTTGCCTCAAAGTAGTCTGAGATACATAAACTCCATTTCTAGTTATTTAACAGACCAGTCTACTAGTTGGATATCCCTTTATAGTGAAGACAAATTTTCAGAAAGTAGGAAACTTGAAATATGACAAGCGCCAATAACTGAACACCAAAGAATGCTGCAAACGGTTTCTTCCAGTATTTCTGGAATGACTAAAATTCTGCCATGAGGAATGACTTTTTTTTTTTTTCATTTTCAAGATTCTTAAAGAGAAGCGCATCATAATCGATAACTACTACCTCTATGGATGGCTCTCCTATTGGCATGACCCGATTATTTTCTTATAACAAGCAGCTAGGGAAAAGGTACAATGCAGACGTTGAGTTTTGAGAGGAAGAAAGTTACAGGAAAAAGTTCAGAGTAGAAAACTGTTGGGCTGGGTGTGGTGGCACATGTCTAAAAATCCCAGCACTCGGGAGGCTGAGAGGCAGGCAGATCTCTGTGAGTTCAAAGCCAGCCCGGTTTACATAGTGAATTCCAGGCCATCTGGGGTTACAGGGAGACCCTGTCTCAAAAAGCCCAAGAAAAATGTTTTATATTCAGCACAATTTACTAGCTAGGTGACTGGAAAAACAACACACACAGTATGTTGAGTATTACCTTTACTATTATATTAAAATTAAGGCCAAAATCATACGAGCAAGAACATAGCATTGCTTAATGTTTGACAGCATAGCAAGGATGAAACTTTAATCTAGAAGAAATGATTGACATTTAAGGAGAGAAGTTTGTTTTTAGGGCTTATCCTTCAAAATGTCAGTTGGATTGAGAGAAACCTCAGTGCTTGTTTATAAAACACATGAGCCGTAGCCCGTACAGATTCAGAAGTGGCATCCTTCAGCGTTTACTATAAACAGCTCACCACCTGGGCCTTAGTCTCTCTGCCAAGTGAGGTGAGTTTTCTGAAAGCTGTCCCGCGCTATCGTCTCACCAGCAAGAACGATGCGGCACACTCAGGATCCTTCTGCAGAAAAGCTTTAATGCATCTTGAGAGGGAGAGCATAAGCTTACAGGGCGAAGACCCCGAATGTCGGAAACCCAGCCCTTATATAGGTTAGTAAGCCCATCTTGGACGTGGCAACTCTTGATTGGTCGCAAACTCATCAGCCCATATCACGCCACAAGGTAGGCAGAGACTAGAAGGTGGAAAATTACTTCGGGCATGCGTACTGACTTATTTACTGCTCAGCATGAACCGGATGTGAGCGCCATCTTGTAATGGCGTCTGCAGGGACGGCAGGCGGCTCCCCACACAGCTTATACACCATTCATATGCCTACAATTCATATAAAATAAGAACCTTTTACATTACATATGCTGCTGGGCATGGTAGTGTACAACTTTAGTCCCAGTACTCAGGAGGCAGAAGGAGGCAGATTTCTGTGAAATCAAACCAGCCTGGTCTACATAGCAAGTGTCAGACCACCTAAGGTTAAAGGGATATACTCTATCCAAAAAAAGCCAAAAACAAAAAGACCCCCAAAAATATGTATGATAACATGTGGATATATATTCCTGTCTAGACCTAACCATAAGGATATAAATACATAAATTTATTGTTATATGTGATTTTTATATTACTTAATTTACTGAACCCTGAAGGATACATGTCTTAGCTTGGAAAGTTCAAACTACGTTGAGAAACCCAAGCCTGGAAACGGTGTGAAACTCCAACCCCCAACACAGTGACTGCTACCTGAGAAATCATATGCTAACACTCATTGCCCCAAACCCCCAAACTGTAATACAAGCACTTACTGTCCCAAACCCTCAAACCTTAAGAAATAAAAAAGTCTTTCTTCCTTTAGAGTTCCATAAAACCTCAGACCAACTATGCTTCAGAGTATATGGTTTCGATCCCACAGAGAAACATGATCCTTCATTGCTCTTAATAAAGAACAATCTGTCCTGAGGTTGGTCTCCTCTTTCATTTCCAGTCACCCCGGTCACTCCTGATCTAATAATTTCTAACAAATTCCAAAATATTCCCATTTATTTGCTAAAGAGCCTTCATGAAGAATGCATTCGAAATATATGCAATAAAAGAAGTGATCATGTAATTAATATTTGGGTGGTGACAATGCATGAGGTATTTAAAGAGCACTAAGTTTCAGA
>NW_008329666.1:1641900-1652538 GCF_000622305.1 Nannospalax galili
GCTAAATCATTGCCAAGGGCCATTGGTCCAGGGAGGCCCGAATGGGTCCTAATATGTGTAATATAAAAGGGTGTACTCCTCTTAAATAAACAATCTTGTATTTTCTGAAAAAGGGCAGCCACCCTGCTGGTTGGTTTTATAACACCAGCTGTCTCTAGCACAGCAACTGCATTAACTACATAGGATGAGTCAGAAATAATATTAAGAGGACCTGAAAACTTTTGAAGAACCTCCAACACAACCAGACATTCTACTATTTGAGGAGAGGTTTCTGCATATTGTCGTGAGAACACCTTGGAACCCATGACATATGCCCCCTTCCCATTCTTGGAGCCATCTGTATATATCATCAATCCCTCTTTCAGTGGAATGGGAGATGTAACTCGGGGAAAGACTACAGGATGGAGGGCTGCAAACTGCAGCAAAGGATGCCTTGGATAGTGATTATCAATTCTCCCCGAGAAGGTGGTAACTAGTATGGCCCAGTCATTTGAGGTGGCAGCTAATGTTTGCACCTGAGAGGAATTATAGGGGACCAAGATAGATGTAGGGTGCTTGCCAAAGTGTTCTATAGCCAATTTTAAGCCTTTAAGTGCAAGTTGAGCTATAGCCGTGGGGTACCAGTCAATTATTTTTTGGGGGGAAGCGTTCGGGTGAACCCATAACAGGGGTCCTTCCTGCCATAAAACCGCAGTGGGCAGCTTTCTTGTTTTAAAAACATAGAGACAAAAAGGTTGAGAGCTGTTAATGCGACGTAACTGTGCTTTCTCTATTGCCTCCTCTACTAGGAGGAGTGCTGTTTCCGCAGCAGGGGTCAAGGATCGAGGGGAAGTAATATGGGTGTCCCCCTCCAAAATGTCAAAAAGAGGTTTTAAATCCGCTGTGGGAATTTTGAGAAATGGGCGAAGCCAATTAATATCTCCCAATAATTTTTGGAAATCATTTAAAGTGCACAAATCTTTTCTATAAATTTTTATCTTTTGTGGACGAATCACATCAGGGAGAATAACAGTGCCCAGGAATTGGCCTGTATCAGAAAACTGGACCTTTTCAGTGGCGACTTGAAGTCCCCAGTATTGCAAAGCTTTCACCAGCTGTGGGTAAGCTTTTTCAAGGGTCTCTCGCTCTTGATGACACATGAGCACATCATCCATGTAATGAATAATAGTTATCGCAGGAAATTTTTCTCTAATAGGCTTTAGAGCCTCCTGTACATACAGTTGACATATGGTGGGACTGTTGGCCATCCCTTGAGGCAGCACTCTCCATTGAAATCTCTTATCTGGCTCCATATGATTAATTGAAGGGATGGTAAAAGCAAAGCGCTGCCTGTCAGAGACATGCAGGGGGATAGAAAAGAAGCAGTCCTTTATATCTATAATGATTAAGTTCCAATCCTTAGGCAGAGCAGAGAGGACCGGAAGTCCCCGCTGCACTGCCCCAAGGGGATACATTTGCTCATTAATAGCTCTTAGGTCATGTAATAACCTCCATTTTCCAGATTTCTTTTTTATCACAAAAATCGGGGTATTCCAAGGGGAGGTAGATGGCTCTATATGCCCCAAAGCCAGCTGCTCAGTGACCAGATCAGTTACTGCAGCCAATTTTTTGGAGGTCAAAGGCCACTGAGGAACCCACACCGGAGCCTCCGTTTTCCATGGTATGGGCCGTACTGCCTCAGTGGCACCTAGGAAAAACCCAGGCCTTGTCTGCCTTGATTTGGGTTGGGTGCTATGGGTTCTGTACACCCCTGTTCACAACACCCCAGCCCTTTTCCTCTCTCATACCCCATTTTCTTCATATTTGGATTGCTTGTGGTGAATATTCATTGGACAGAGTAAGCCCGAGGTCGTGCATAACATCCCGTCCCCATAGGTTGACAGGTAAAGGGAGGACATAAGGAGTGAATCTTCCCTCCCGCCCTTCCGCCGTCTTCCAAGTGAGGGCGGAAGAGCTGATTGTGGGATGGGCACTATAACCCAAACCCTGTAATGAATGGGAAGCCTCGGTAATCGGCCAAGACCTTGGCCACCAATGGGAAGAGATGATGCTCTTATCTGCCCCAGTATCTAGGATGCCTTCAAAACTCTTACCATTAACCTGTAGGAGCAGCTTCGGCCTATTTTGTAGGCTGACAACTAAATAGGCTGAGTCCTGACCCGAGGATCCCATCGGCCTATTTCTAAATTCCTGGTGGGTACTTGGAAGGAGTAGCAACTGAGCTATCCTATCCCCTTTACTGATAGAAAATATGCCTTTAGGGCTAGAGCACAAAACCTGAACCTCAGGGGTACGCTGATTGTCAATTATGCCAGGGTGAACAATCAATCCTTGCAGGGTGAGTGACCCTCGGCCCAGAAGGAGCCCTACAGTCCCTTGAGGAAATGGTATGGGCAAACAGGCAGGTATGGGCTGCACTGCCATTTGAGGCATCAATAAGAAATCGGAGGAGGCGCGCAAGTCCAGTCTTGTGTCATCCCCAAGGGGGCTTTCTCCGGGGCCTTGATGAACCGGTTCCCATATTTTTGTGGGCCCTGGGACCATGGGCCCGCTGCCCCGTTTTTTGGATCCTCATTGATAAAGGTTGCCTTAGGAGGGAGGACATTACCTCTCAAATCCCTAACCGAGCGACATAGGTCTGCCTTATGATAGCCCTTGCCGCAGCGGGTGCAAAGAGCAGGGGTGGGCCCTCTGATTTCTACAGTCTCTTTTCATGTGTCCGGGCTTTCCGCAGTTAAAGCAGACCCTTTTTTCGGGCCCCTTAGGGGGGCGTCTCTGGGACTGTAAAATGGCTGCTGCCAGCCCTGCATTGGTAAGAGGGCCCCCTAACTCTCTACAAACCCTAAGCCAGTCCTGCATCCCTTTGTTTTTTCTAGGGGCAATGGCGGCACAGCATTCCTGAGTGGCTTGTTCAAAGACAAGCTGTTCGACAAGAGGCATGGCTGTCTCAGAGTCTCCAAAAATGCGCCCTGCCGCCTCCGTCATCCTAGCCACAAAGTCAGAAAAAGGCTCTTGAGCTCCTTGTATAATCTTTGTTAATTGGTTACCTCCCTCACCCTTCCTAGAGAGTGCCTTCCAGGCCCTGATGGCAGTGCTTGAGACTTGTTGGTATGCTCCCCAGGGGAAATTTGTTTGATTGGTTGCATAGTGTCCCTGCCCTGTCAGCATGTCAAAAGTCCATTCTTGCTGTTCTGGTGTCAAAGATATAGCATTGGCCCTGGCTTGTTCTTGAGCTGCTTCATGCCAAAGGGCCTTCCATTCCATAAACTGGCCCATGCTGTTAAGCGTGGCCTTGGCTATTGTTTGCCAATCAGTAGGTGTCATGGAGTCTCTCGCCAGCCTGTCCAATTGTGCCAATGTGAAATTGGCGGTGACGCCATACTTTCTGACTGACTCTGCTAATTCTTTATTTGGTTATATTCCACGGGTGCGTATACCCGCCCGTTCTCTAGGCCTTCAAAGACAGGGAAGGCCGAACGTAACTTCCTCCGCACTTTATCAGATAGGAGGGAAAAAGATCCTCGGCGGACCTCATACGGAGGGGACGCTGAGGGGGCTACTTGTGAAGCGGCCATCACAGAATGTGAATGTTTTTGGTGTCTCTTGTTGCCTTGTACATGATCATCTGGATGATATCTTTCTTCCTCATACTTCGCTACTTCCTCATCTAGCTCCGCCTCCTCCTCCGGGTCAAGGCTCTCGTCCTCAGAGCTCCCGGGGCTTCCTGAACTACTTAATTGCAGAGCCTTTAGTTCTCGGACGGGGTATATACTAGTCCCTTTGTCCGGCCTCTCGACAGGCAAAGAATCTCTAGGCTCTTTAAAATACGCTCCCTTGTCAACAGACCTTCCGGGAGGGCCATTTTCCTTATTTGGGGCCCGTTTCTTTTTTCATGCACCTAACCTCTCACTGCGTTCAGTTTCTAACATGCTATCCTGGACTTCCTCTAGAACATTTTGACTTTCCGCCACAACGGCCTGGCATGTTTTATACAACAAAACTATAAGTGCTCCCAGAATGATAACCAAGGCCTCAAAGCTACCTTTCCAAGGCGGAAACAGGTTCAAGCCAAAGTCCAGAAAAAACATACCTCTCTGAACGTCCTTACCTGCACTTCTGAATCCTCCTTGAACTCAAGGGGTCTCCGATGGTGCTGACGATGGTTTGGTCGAATTCCCGGGTCTCAGCACCAGTTGTCCCGCGCTATCGTCTCGCCAGCAAGAACGACGTGGCACACTCAGGATCCTTCTGCAGAAAAGCTTTAATGCATCTTGAGAGGGAGAGCATAAGCTTACAGGGCGAAGACCCCGAATGTCGGTAACCCAGCCCTTATATAGGTTAGTAAGCCCGTCTTGGACGTGGCAACTCTTGATTGGTCACAAACTCATCAGCCCATATCACGCCACGAGGTAGGCAGAGACTAGAAGGTGGAAAATTACTTCGGGCATGCGTACTGACTTATTTACTGCTCAGCATGAACCGGATGTGAGCGCCATCTTGTAATGGCATCTGCAGGGACAGCAGGCGGCTCCCCACAGAAAGCATCACATTAATAGATGTTCAGTTATGATTTCCGTGACGACCTCAAACTATTGGTGAACATTCTGTGTGTAAATAAATTAAGCTTTTTGATTCTCCAGGAAGAAATGGTTTGTTGTTATTTGTGGATTCTAAAGTCATGGGGTGGGAGGAAACACATCCTATTTCCTTTTCCCCCAAAACCTGTACAATGGTTCTCATGGCCCTTCTTGCTAACTGGAGACAAATGGAAGACTAGGGACCAGACTATGTTGCCTTTCCTCAAGTTCATATGTTGGTGTCCTCACCATTTCAGAATGCAGCTACCTTTGGGCAAAGTCTTGGATGGACTACTTAAAATGGAATATTTAGAGAGGAACTTAACCCAGTCTGACCGGTGTCCTTATAAGAAGATGAAGTAGACATACATGCTTATGAAGGGAAGAGCATGTAAACAGAGAGCAAGAGGTCTGCAATCCAGGAGAAAGGTTTCGAGAGAAACCAACCTGCTGATGCAGTGACCTTGGACTTCTTCGAGACTCCATTAAAGTGAGGAAATACATTCTGAGTTCTTAAGTCACCCAGTGGTGTTTTGCTATAGAGCCCTAGTGACTTAACATGATGTTATCAAACCTTCTCTCAGTCTCTATAGGATAAATGAAAACCACAGTCAGAATTCACACTCTTTATTGACCTTAAAACTAACACTAGAAAGTGTTGACTCCTTGATTTTTCTCTAAAATGCAAGAGGCATCTGTGTACCTTTTGAATGCAACCCTTGTACTGTGGTCTAGCCCCACTGGTTCTATAGGAGGTATTATGGCCTGGCAGTAGAGGCTGTTTGAAATCTTAGAAATAAATTAGGAATGAAGAGGTCAGAATTATGAGTTCATATTTTTATTTTTCATTTCATCTCATGAGATAAATTTTGGGGAAAATGGATAACTAAACAAAGTAAAAATACATTTTTATTTTCTTCATGAAGCTAGTTAAGCCGGCAGCATGCTGTTCTGCCTTGTCTGGGGTTTGAATTGTCCTTAGCAAACAGCTGTGGGGATACAGTTGGGAAAGGACACTGCCCTGCCATCGACTCACAAAAACCAACCAAGAAACAAAGCACAGATTAGCAAGACAAGAAGGGAAAAAATGGAAAAATCAAATCCTAGTAAAACATTGAATGTCTCCGTGCATCTAACTGTTCTAACAAATACTGTGTCAAGTTCGCAATCTTTGACAATTCACATACTAAAGTTTATTCTGCAGTGTGGTTTTCCCTCCACCTAGATCCTCCCAATGCAGTTTCTTTTGTTCTCTGCCATGCTTTCTCTTTGCTTCAAAGTGATGGTGTTAAAAATAGACGAATAAACTCTCTGAAAATTACAGGGCTGTCAGATATCTGAAAGACGAACGTGGCAGAGTGTGTTTTCTGTTTTGTACTTTCCAAAAGATGTTTATAAAATTAACTACCAGAAAGCAATTCTGGAAGAAAAACTGTCTCCAACCCTGTTCTCTCACTTTTCAGCTGCAAATCCACATTTTCAGCTGACTCTCAACCTGGGTCACTTTACACGCCCTACAGGCCAGCCTGCCGCTCCCTCTGAGTGGCACCACCTTCCTCTGCATAGCTCCAACCATCCTTACCCATGACATTCCCCCATCCTCAACACCTCTATTGGGACAGCATTCTCTCCCAACAGGTTGCTGAGTGGGTTTCACTGGCCCATGTTTTCTAGCCCACTCTCTGTGCCCCAGATTCCAGTTCCTAAAGTACAAATCTGACTGTCTAAAACCATTAGTGGCCGTCCTCTCTAGATCTTACTCATGGAGCCTCTCTGTTCTAGGCGCTTTTAGAGGGATTGAATGTGGTGCTGTATACCTCAGCACACTTGTGTTTTCTCCTGTTTGGGATTTCTTCTGGGAAACCTCCCCATCTGCTCTCCTCCTCAATTAGGAGATATTCCCAGGTGTTATCACAAAGATATGTTTACACTGTTTTAGTCCTTTGCAGATTGCATTGTAAGTGAATGCTGATTTGACTGGCTTCTCTAGTCTGAAAGTGCAGAAAGTAGAGATATTGCTTACACTATTTTCCATTGTTTTTCATTTGTTTGTTGCTTGTATTGAGATGGAGATTTTCTGTAGCCCCAGCTGGCCTGGAACTCACTATGTAAACTAGGATGACTTCCATTTCACAGAGATCTGCCTGCGCCTGCCTCATGGAGTGTTAGAACTCAAGTCGTGTGCTAACCACATTCCTCTCCTCCACTGTAAAGTGTATGGAGTCAGATACTTACTAATAATTCCTAAATATTAGTAATAAGTAAGAAAGAGAAAACAGGCTCTAGGGAGATGGCTCAGTGGTTACTTTCAGGGGACCCGAGTTCAGTTCCCAGCCCCCATATGGCAGTTAACAACCATTTGTAACTCCAGTTCCAGAGGATCTAACACCCCCTCTGGCCTCCATGGACATTTCACACACAGGTGAACTTACATACATGCAGGCAAAACACTCATACATGGGGCTGGAAAGATGGTTCAGTGGTTAAGAACACTGGTTGTTCTTGCAGAAGATCCAGGTTCGAATCCCAGCACCCATAGTCCCAGGGGATCCAACAGCTTCTTCTGGCCTCCATGGGCATTGCACAACATGGGTGCACTTACTTACATGCAGACAATACACACACACACACACACACACACACACGTAAAATAAAAATAATGAAAATTTAAAAAACACACAAAATCCCCACTCATACAAATAAAATAAATAAAAAGTGACCGAAAAACCTCTGAGAGGCAGATTTCTCAGACATACCTGACTACTAGCTTGGTGAACTATGTTACTATTTGACTTTTATGTTTCTCTTTCCCTATTTATAGAAATTCTTGCTGTGAGGATGTAGCTCAGTGGTAGAGCATTTGCCTAGCTTGTACAACGCCCTGGGTTCAATTCCCAGCGTCACACACACTTTGCAATGCCATCACTCAGGAAGCTGAGGCAGTAGGATCTTGAGTTCAAAGCAAGCTTGGACTATGTTTAAAAAGATCCTTTTTCAATGCTCCTGCCCCAAGATGAAAACAAATTCCTTGGTTCTCCCAAGAATTTTTAAAAGCCTGTTACACAGTTTAATATATTCCATCATTTGACTTTCAAGGGTCTTAAGAGTATAAATAATTCAAAGCAATTTCTTTTGCATATAACCTATAATTTTTGTTTTAAAGAAATAGTTTCCAATGTATCCTCAACTTGGTAACTGCAGGAATGTTTTTATTTTCTTGCCACTACTGGGAGTAACCTAGGGCATCATGCACATTGGTTGAGCCTTCTGCCACTGAGTTGAAATGCGACTTCAAAACTAGGTGTCTCATAGCTGTAATCCCAGCACTTAGGAGGCTGAAGCAGGAGGATTGCTGTGAGCTCAAGGCCAGCTTGGGCTACACAGAGTTTCAAGCCAGACTCCCTGGGCTGCAGAGTGAAGCACTGTCTCCACAAACCATATACATACAACAAAAGGCAGTTTCAGAGAGTTGTAAGGATAGAATATGTGAATTGCAGAAGAGCCACAAGCCTCATTAGGGAAAGCCATAAATCGCTTAAAGTGTCTAACTGGCCCTAAATTGGCAGCCTGGCCTTGCTCAGGCTTGGTCTTGCACAAACTTTATCAACTGGTCACTCCCTGGACTGAGAGAGAGACTTTTTATGGAGCCCACCTGTCTCCTTTAGTGCTATAGATAACTCACCCATCTGCCTAAGCAAATAATTTTCAGAAGAGACCCTCAAGGACACCAGATGCTGGCATGGGGTTAACTCTTGCAGCTGTGTGCAGCAGAGTTCCCATGTAAGACCAGACTGCTCCCTCTTCAGTGCACAGATAATCATTCCTCGAGGAACAGCTTTTATCAGTCTTTGCTAGGTGTCTTGAATCAAGGGAACTCATTCCTTGCCTGTTGCAGGATTGGCTCTGAGTCTTATTTCTAAATTTTAAACTCCTTCCTTTTTCTGCCTTCCTAAATCTAACAGGTAAACCATTTGTTAACCAGCTCTGCTTGGGCTGTTGAGGACTCCCATTTTCTGCTTGTAGCCGAGTCCCCAAATAGAACTCCACAGCAGATCCAATGATTTACTATGCAGCTGATACGCAGAGAGTGCCTCAAGCCCAAGAGATAGTAAACCTTACCAGGGTGAAGAATGTCGGGTGTGTTTGTATACTGCAGCAGTATTTTAGTTGTACCTTTGCATCTATAACTGGGCTTTCTCATCTATTAACAGTGTTGTTGTCTTCAATGCTTAGAATTCTAGATCCACTTAGGATTTGGTTTTTGTTTTTAATTATTCATAGGAATCTAAATGAAAATTCAAAGTTTGGAGTACTAGAGCCAGCCGCTGATTCATGTACCCTCTGAGGGTCTCATAGCGGGTGGCAAAGTGGTCTGGTAGGACTATCAATATTTGTACTCTTTATTTTTATTATTTGTTCCTATCAGAAGTCAGATCATCTGATTTATAAACAATTGTAAAAGGTTTTTGAAAAGGTTTATTTGTTTTACATATCATATGGAGAAATGTTTTATTAAATGTTTCACTGACCTAAATGATTTGAAAGTAATATGTTACTTACATCTTTCAGGAAAAATAACTATATCAGCCAATGTGTAAATGACTTTAAAAGCTAGTTTAGTAATTTAAATAAATTTACTTTCTTCTTTGTAAAAAATAAACAAGAAAAGAAATAGAAAACAAAGATTTTGCTATTTCCAATGGATTTCTTTTTTTTCTTTGAATGAGCTACCTGTACAATAGATGTGTCAAATATGATTGAAAAATTCAGACATTCCCTAAGGCAAACCTCTATTTTATTCTTTATACAACCCTCAAAGGCAGTTCACTGGCAGGGAGGAAAGGTTAAATGGTACTGATTCCGAATGGATCAAAATCTTGATGCACTAGGCTGCTCTGTTACTTAGCGATACAGAGACTAAGAGGTGTGACTCACTGTCCTGAGTGTAAACACTTGCCCAGTGGCTTCTATAGAAGTCTAGCTTCTCCTCAGATTACATTGCATGGGAGGTGAAGGATGTTTTAACTTTCTTAAAATAAAAAAGCAAAACAAAAACCAAAAAGCAAGATAGATACTGAAAAGTAAATGAATGAACCAAGCCTGAAAATTCTTAGTTAATAAATAGATGGGAAATCGCCGACCTGGGTCACGGACTTTGCAGACCAGATCCCATAATTCATCTCTTACTTTCCTGTCCAGGTACTACTGGGTCTGTTCCAGAGGAGAGGAGAGTGACCTGACAGAAAGGTCACAATGGAGGCATGTGTACCTTTATTGTTTTGACATTCATATGTTGGTTCAGTGTTTCAGGACAGCCCTTGCACACTGCACAGCTGTGTCCAGGGGAGACCGTTAATGACAGTCCACAGCACAAGCAGTTCTTCCACAGGCCGCACCTAATTCTTTTATACTGATTAAATATTTAAGAACACCAAGGTTCCGTATTTAAAGATACTCTACACCTTAAGCTATGCCAATCTAAATCAAAAGGGCTTTAAAATATCAGGCATCTTGAAGACTTGAAGCTAATCATTCTCCTTTAGAATAACACAATAAGCTGATCTTCTAAACTGAAATCAGTTCTTTCTCTTCCAAAGTTTTATTTCTGAAGAATTCAGCGAATAATAGTGGCACCGAGAAGAGCAGTTGCTGAAGGAAAGCCCTGAAGCTGCCCCTAGAAGTTTGCTATAAGGATTCAGGTCTTCACAGACCAAATAGGTACCTGATGCTTGCAGAGAAATCTGCCCTCCTTTTTCTCTTCCTAGGAGGAATGGACAGATGGGCTTTTCTGAAAATGGTTCTGTGCTTTGGGAATTTTCATGGCTTTGTGGAATTCTCTACTTTATGTAGAGTCTTCCAGCCCTACATAAATCTCTCTTCCATCTCCAGTCCATATCCTGGAACTCAGACCCTAGAGAGATACAGACTCAGATGTACACCTCTCTAACTTTAACACATGGCTTCTTCTGTATATTCATATTCTCTCTCTCTCTCTCTCTCTCTCTCTCTCTCTCTCTCTCTGTGTGTGTGTGTGTGTGTGTGTGTGTGTGTACAACTTGGA